>NW_009923912.1:12161-22779 GCF_000696875.1 Nestor notabilis | reverse complement strand
GAGCCGTCTGCCCAGCGCCTGTCCCAGCAGAGGAGCGTTACGTGTCTCTTTTCTGTTTCAGCACCTATCAAGTTTCTGGCCGCGGAGGCTTCCTTTTATGTAGTGTGTTTTTGTAGTGCCTATTCGTTCTAGTCTCTGATCTAGAGCAATACCAACCTTCCTTCCCTCATGCATCGTATTGCTTATCTTCTAGATGGAGTGTTTGCTCAACAACGTGTTGGATACAGCTATCTTAGGCAGTGTAGACCTATTGAGGTCAGCTCTCCTGGGCATGCACGGCGCAGGGTTGCTTTTCCCAATGTGTGTCTTCCTGGGGGTGGAAATACTGCGCTGCCTCCTGCGAGGATGCGGGGCTCCTCGTCCAGGGAGGACAAACGCAGCATTCACAGGAGGGATGTGGTTTACCTGAGCCTTGGGAAGGGCGTTAGAGAGAAATGAGGCGTATGGGACTGTTCAGATAGCAAAGTACAGGCTCGTTACTGGGGACCTCTGGCTGCGATCTAGCAAGAAGCTGAGCCTGCTGACTTCCGCAGGGGCTGCTTGCTGCCATCAGCTCCACCCCTCTGGAGGAGTCCATCCTGGCAGCAGAGGCATAGGTAGCCACAGATCACAAGTTAACTGCTCGGGGGCAAAGTCTTCTGTCTGAACTTAGGCCCACATTCATGGCAGGGTACTCTCTAGAGCTCAGCTTTCTTCCATCATGGCTCAGACAGCACTGACTGGAAAGCGAGTCATTGTTCGTTTTGCAACCTGACCAGTTCTTCATTGCAAAATGAGATTGTGGGATTGTTCTCCCTGGCAGAACGTGCTTGGACATGGTACTGCTTGTGAGTGACAGCTTTATGGTAAGGACCCTCAAAGCATTTCTACTTCACAGTCTGTTCAATTGCTTAGACTCTGCCAGTCTTTCTCTGAGCGCCTCTGTTGCAAGCGAGCACTGCTCAGAGCGCAGGGTGCAGTTTGCATTGTTCTTTCTGGAAGCTTCAGAGAGGGTTTTGTTTTGTTCTAGAAACTTGTTGAAGTAGCCAGCTTTCCCTGAGTGGATGAGTGCCTTGTGGCAATCCAGCATAAATCTATTCAGTCGCCTCTGTTACTTCAACTGTGCTGCCTAGATTCACAATAAATTTCTCTTTAAATCTTTGTAGCTTGTGGAAGTGCACTTTGTGGCTGGAGCATGGCTGGCACATAGCTCTCGGTGCCACATAGCTCTCGGTGCCACAGCATGCGGTGGGGCAGAGCCAGGTGGAACTCTGGCTCGCTGTTTTAGAGGGAGCATGGGAAGCTGTTGTTCTTTCAGGATCTCGTGGATGAGGCCCCTACACCCGGGTTGAGAACATCGTATGAGGGTACTCAGCTGCCAGCCCTGAGCTTGGGTTGGTGGCTGCACTTCCTCACCCAGTGGGCTCATGGTAACCTGAGCTGTTCATGTGTAGGGTTAGGAGGATGTGAGGAGCCCTGAAGTCATTGCTTCTCACCCCAGTCAGTATCGTTTGGGCTTGTACTTCTGCTTTCTGGCCAGGCTGAACAGCCCCCTCCTGCCTCCCACCAGGTCAGGGCTGCAGCTGCCCCAGTGCCAAAGGCACTTCTGCCTTCCTTCCCTAATGGTAGACTGGATTTCCCAATGGCTGAAGTGCTTTGTTTTTGCTGAAAACTGCAGCGAGCCCGTGGCATCTGGCTGCAAACCACAAAGCCTGCGCTGCCCTGAAGGTCAGACTTGGGTGAGTGGAAGAGAGTCTCTTCAGGCCCAAGGCTTGGAGAGGCTGAAGACAGATGTGAAATGGAGCAGCTGGTGTGTGGTGGGGCAGAAAGCTGGATGGGGGAAGTACAGCTGTAACGTATTGGGGGGTGGGTTGGTGGGAAGATGCACAGTGAAGTGGGATTTGGTGAGCTCCTCTGGAAGCATCAGAGGTGCTTTGAAGATGTTTTGCATACCACCAAGGATGCCGTGTTTGCTGTGTGTTGCCGGTGATGTAGGGTGTTAAATTTTCCCTCTGGCTGTGCTGAAGTACATTGCATGTTTTGGAGTCCTGTTGTCAACTCTCCTGCACCCTTGGCGAGGTCTGGGCCCTTGTCAAGTCCTCATTCCCTCTGCAATGCTCCTCCAGTGTGACGAGTGGTGACTCCAGGGTTTGCCACAGCCTGATACTTTAATGTCCTCTGTATGGGGGAGCTACTTCCTTTGGTGCTTTTTATTATTATTTTTAAAGCTGAGGCACTTGTGACTTGGGGAGCTGCAGCTGAGGTCTGGTGTGGGGAGGGTCTGCCTGCCTCTGTGTCTGCCATGCTCCTGGGCAGCCATTTCCCTGCAGTCCCAGTGGGTTAGACAGTGAATGGCTGGGATCCCTGCATGGGGATTAACTCTGCCTCCTCCTCCTCCTCCTCCTCCTGGGGTATCAGCTTTTCTTTCTGTGTATTTGAATCCTTTGTGCCTCTACACAGTGTGCCTGGTTCTTCTCAGTCCTCTGCAAACAGATCTCTCGCCTGCCTGAGGCTGTTCTCCACATGCCTGGTATGGGGGAGAGATCTGCTTCTGGAGAGTGCCAGCGCTTAATAGTTCTCTGTCAGGGGAGCTACTGGCTTGAGTTTTTCATAGCCACATTCTTTCCAAGCAGCTGACAAGAAGCAACGGCTCTAGGAGAGGAAAGCTCCCAGTGCTCCCAGTTTCTGCACACTTTCTCTGGCGACCTGGTGTTGCCCAGAGGTAACCCTGCATGTGGATGTGTGTGCAAACCCAGCAGGCAGCTGTGGATACAGAGGGAGCCTGGGCAAAGGGAAATCGCATCTTGCTTGCAGCAGGGAAACTTCTGTCTGGACCTCGTTTCTATAAGGTGTCAGGGGCTCTGTGTGCTGCCTCTTTCCCTTTTGCAGGAAGAGGGAATAAATAACGCTGTGTCCGGGGAAGGGGACAGAGCTGAGGTCAGCAGTGGCTCTCTGCAGAGAAGTTGTAGCCTCACTGAACTGATGGACTGTTAACCAAGTGACTGAATTTTGGTACTGCTGCCCACTCTGGCACTCCTAGGCTCGGGTTGGTACTAGAGCTCATGCAGTACAGTGCCTTTATAAAGTAGTTTTATTACCAGATTTAGGGAGTTTTGCTAGGATAAGCCACTGCTGTATGTCCTTTCTGTTCCTGCTCCAGCTCCCACACTGCTGCCTTGCCCAGGGCTCTGTTATCTCTTAACTCAGGCAGGTGAAATGCATATTGGGCTTTGAATGTCTGTTATTGTATGCTGGGCTTTCATGTTCAGATTTAACTGCCTATGGGAAGAGAAAGTACCTTGATTTCAATAGAGAAGTGCTTGTTTAAGCTGTGAAGTCCCTGTTTTCCAGGGGGTTTTGAGCCTACAGTGCATCATCACAGCAGCAGTTGTTGCTAAAGGGCATGTAATAACAAGACTACACAATCCTTTTGTTAGAAGTCCTGTGGTGAGAGCAGAGGCCATGTGGGAGGCTCCCAGGTATTGGAGGTTTGTGTGGGAAACCCCAGGGGGACCCAAGAGCAAGTCCCAGACATGCCCTGTAGCTTTGCCAGATTGTACCATCTTATGGGGCAGTGTCAAGTGCTCCTCTGCCTGGAATGGACACGGCAGCTTCAGCAAAGCAGCTGCAGTGACTTTGCTCTGATCCTTCTGCTGCTGCTGGCCTGATGGCTGTGACAGCTTCGTTCCTGTTCCCCAGCCAGGCAGTTGTGATCCTTCAAGTGGGCATCTGCAGTGCCCGGTGAGAACACTGAGTGGGAGCTGCGGGGCAGCATCTCTTGAGAGGTGACCTGGGCACAAGTGATCTTCACCTTAAACACTAAGTGATGCTCTTGACTCGACTCTGTTCCTGCATAACGTGATAGCTGGTGTTACCAGGGTGCCAACTCTAGAAGAACAGATGCTTTCTTTTTGCAGCACAGCTGGTTAGTAGCGTGAAGAGCCATGCTGGGGCTTTTCTACTGGCTGAAGGTGAGGGATGAGACTTGGTGCAGGAAGTGAAGATTGATGGAGTTGCCTCAGACTGAGATCTTATGGACTTAAAGAGGAGCAGGGCCTGCAGGGAAGCTCCTGCAGTGCTTTGAGATGAATAAATGATCAGAAGAAATGAATGGACTAGCATGGCTTTGTCTGAAGAATTGGTGATGTCCTTTCTTGTGCCTGTGGCTGACTCACTCCTCTGGCTGTTCCTGTTAAAAGAGAGCCCGTAGCCTCTAGCATCCAAGGCACTGTGCTGGTTCTAGGGCAGCCTGGAGACGTACTGCGGGCAGCTGCGGGGGAATGCCATGTACCAGCAGGCAGCCAGCACGGACAGGATGCAGACCCACAGGGGGAGTAGATACCAGGGCTGGGACGTGCCAGCAAGCGACTCGTAGCTCTCCCTCCTGTCCTTTGCACTTCTCGGACTGGCACGAGATCACTTTGTGCCTCCTCTGTTCTTTGCTCGTTCCCCTTTCTGGAATTTTAAAAGTGAACGTACTCAGTTTGCTCACACTGCTCCCTGGGGAATGCCACCCCCTGGCCATGGCAGCCAACAGACGGATACCTTCCTGCTGCCTGCCCTGCATTCCAGCGGGAAGAGGGCAGCCAAGCACTTTTGGATGCTGGATAAGATGATCCTAGACAGAGCCTGTTTGTTCAGCAAGGAGAGTAAATTGAGATTTTAATTTAATATAAAACACTTGAATGCGGACATTCTGTGCAGATCTAGCTGCCTTATTAGGAAACAGCATGCAGAGCTTCCATTGCCATCGCTAAATGGGGCAAAAGAGGAAGCAAAAGAGTTCTCGTCCTGTGAAGTAGGCTAGCAGTTTTGGTTTATAATAAAACACAGGCTTGATGAGAAGTGAAACCCCCTTCTTTCCCCCTCCCTGCCCTGTACTGCCTCTTCCCTTCTTCAGTAGGTGTTTCTAGTAGAGGAATTTCCAGAAGTATATGTGAAGCTGTCCCAGCTGTGGGCTTGGCTTCTTTCACTGAAATACAGGAGGAAGTTATTTAGACTTAGGAGAGAGGTTTCAGTAGGGTTTGTAGCAGAGGATGTCACATTTTCAGCATGTTTTTCTGATGGTGAAATAGACAAAATTGAGGCTTGAACAAGCAGCTGGTTCATGTGTTGTGGTTCCCTGTGGAGCAGGGAGCACGGCAGGCAGGATCCCACCGTGTTTGTGCTGCGGGGAGCTGTGCCGCTTCCTCCCACCCCCCAGGCACTGCAGAGCAAAGGGGCGTTATGGGGTGACAGAAGATGGGGAGCTGGATGCCTTCTCGGGTGCTAAGGGTCTGACTTCTCTCACAGATGCAGCTTTGCTGCTCTGTGCTGCTGCCAGCCGTAGAGCTGTGGGGCTGGAGCTGGGTGCTGGCTGTGGGGCAGAGCGTGTTCTGAGCTGAGTTCAGTGCTGAGGACAGGCTGGTGCAGCTGAAATGGCCGATGGAGCTGCTGCTGGTGTCAGTGGCCATGGGTTCTGACCTGAGCATGTCAGTGATGTGCTGGCAGGAGGAAGGTGGCTGGTATTTGAGCAAAGATGGTGGTGACTGAGATGAGCTCTGAGGCAGCAGCTCTTCCCTGTGAGGGTGCTGAGGTGCTGGCACGGGGTGCCCAGAGAAGCTGTGGCTGCCCCATCCCTGGCAGTGTTCAAGGCCAGGTTGGACACAGGGGCTTGGAGCAACCTGCTCTAATGGAAGGTGTCCCTGCCCGTGACAGGGGTTGGAGCTGGATCAGCTTTAAGGTCCCTTCCAGCCCAAACCAGTCTGTGATAAAAATCCCTTTGCTCCTTGAGATTTGTCTTTGGGTTTAGATACAGTATGTCAGGTGCATTTCAGTTTTTCCCAAACATTTCAGAGGCAGGAATTTGGTCCTTAATGAGTTTTAACACAGTCAGTTATTGAGGGTAAGAAGTCCCCGGCTGTGTTCCTGGCACTGAACAAGTTTCTGTGAATGGCAGCAGATGAGTATAAATCCTCATGCTCCTTTCAGTCATGTGCCTGTCTTCATATCCTGTCCTGGTGGAAGCTGCCAGTGGGGACGGGACAGCGCACATGGGTTTGTGCAGCTCTCGCTGCTCAATAAGCAGGACACTTGCTATATATATCGAACTGCCTTCTCTTTCCTTTTATTGATTGCTGGGGATTTCCCTTTCTAAGGCTGCCTTTAGAGAGGACGTCACGCACAGTACTGCTTTTAGCACCAGCTAAGCTCATGGTGGAGAGCAGTTAAGCTCACCTGAACTTGCTGTCCTGTTGCTTGAGGTGAGCTTATTAATGAAAGCAGGTCAGTGTGCAAGGCAGTCCCTTCACGTGATTTTCCACTGCTAAAGTGCAAAACAGTTTTGAAAGCTCTGGATACCAAGAGATTAAAGACCAGAGGATCCAGTTTAACCTTCTTAAAGCAGAGATTTTGGGGGCTTGAGAAAGGAAAGGAGAATTGTTAAAGGCCAGGTTAGGCATTGCTTGCTATTGGGAGGGATACAACCCCCAGAAAAAGCCTCAGGAAGGGCAGGTTTCCAAGCTCACTGCTGTACGTGCCTGGCTGGGAAGAGCAGTGGTGAGAACACAAAGCTCTGAGAGGGCTCCTGTCCGCTATGGCACGGGGTAGGAGGACGTCCAGGCTGTCGCCACTGGGCACTGTGCAGAGAAGCTTCCCTCGAATGCGGTGTTCCCACAGGAGCTGACAGCTTTGACCAGTGGCGGCCTGTGCTCAGCAAAAAGCAAGTTTTGAGTAGACCGTCTAATGGAAAGTGAGCTCTTAACTTACTAACAACAGTTCTCGAGGGTTTCCCTCTCATCTTGTGGTCTTCTGTCTTCCTGTAGCTTGATGGTAGAAACCCTGAGCAGATGTTCATCAATCACTCTGCTTGAGAGCTTTCTTCCCGTGGCAGGTGCCGTTGTGTGCTTCACTGGTTATAGTGCAGTTACTGCAAGTTTTAGAGAGAAACTGGGTTTCCAGGAGCAGGGAGGAGCATGGAGCGGAGACCTGTGTTCACAGCCATGTTTCAAGCCGTCAGATGTTGTGGTCAGTGCTGGAGACTCTGGTGCAGGATCCTCCTCATCGGTGCAAGCTGGTCGTGGGGAGGCTACCAGGGAAAATGGGCTCGGCTTGGGTGAGTCAAGAGAAGAAATCTCGATGCTTTGTTGTCCTCTTGGACCCGCTCTAGTTTTGGTCGCAGCTTTTTCATGTACTTGTTGATGTGGGTAGCTAAAAAAATGCTTCATTCTATTCCCACGGAAGAAAACTACTCTTGGGGAAAGCAGGAGGCCTGTGCGGAGCTGTGGCTGCGCAGGGCTCTCACACCCGGTAGTGTTGCAGGGCATGTGATCACCTGCAATAACAGCAGCATTTTTCTTCTTTCAGACACTGTTTCTATTGACTGTCTGTCCCAGGGGTGGATTCAGGTGCTTGCAGGCAGGTACCAGTTGAATCTAGTACCTCTTTGGATGTCAAAGGCATCCTGCCCAGCCTCCAATCGCCTTTACCTGGTACATAGTTCCCCCACTGGTCCTGTCCTCTGTCTGGCTGCAGGCCGATGCCTTAGAAACCTTCAGGCTTCTAGCATAACACCAAATGAGTACGTTTACATACCTGTATAGAGAATCATCACAGACTGATATGGGTTGAAGGGACCTTAAAGCTCATTCATTTTCAACCCCTGCCACAGGCAGGGACACCTTCCACTAGAGCAGGTTGCTCCAAGCCCCTGTGTCCAAGCTGGCCTTGAACACTGCCAGGGATGGGGCAGCCACAGCTCCTTGGGGCACCCTGTGCCAGCACCTCAGCACCCACACAGGGAAGAGCTTCTGCCTCAGAGCTCATCTCAATCTCCCCTCTGGCAGGTTAAAGCCATTCCCCTTGGCCTGTCCCTACAGGCCCTTGTCCAAAGCCCCTCTCCAGGTTTCCTGGAGCCCCTTTAGGCACTGGAGCTGCTCTAAGGTGTCCCCCTCAGGAGCCTTCTCTTCTCCAGCTGCCCCAGCCCAGCTCTCTCAGCCTGGCTCCAGAGCAGAGCTGCTCCAGCCCTCAGAGCATTTCTGTGGCCCTTCTCTGGACTCAGTCCAACAGCTCCACGTCTCTCTTGTATATAGAAATAATAGAAGTGATATTTCTGATAGCAACAGGGCTTACGTTCTGTTACTGCTGTTTGGTTGAAGTTGTTTAAAACCCCCAGATGGTGAGTATGAGCATATAGCAGCTGGGTGCTCCCAGAGGCCTGAGCCAGGCTGGGGAGGGCTGGTGAAGGGTGGAGAGCAGGAGCAGTACTTCAGGGCTTTATCTTTTCGTTTCTGAGCTTTCTGGTGCATTTGGGTCACGTATTTCAGGCACTTTTCTGCAGTCACAAAGTCTGCCTTTCAAAGAAAACCGCAGCTGTCAGAAACTCCACAAGTTGATGGGAATTAAAAGGCAAATGCTCCTGATGGGTAAGAAGAAAGGAGTGTTTGCAGAGAGACCAGTTCAGACAGAGCTGCTCCAGCCTGGACACTTGGGATGTGACTTCAGTAGCAGAGGCACCATCTCCTCGAAGCCATTGTTGCTTTCTTCCTGAGATTGAGTTAAAATCTGGTGTGGAGAGGGGCAGTGGCAGAGCAGGAGGGAGCTCAGCACCCATGTCCCTCAGGCTGCATACAGAGGACCCAGTGAGCAGGCAAGAGCCTGGACTGCAGCTGGGATGGGTCCCTCTGCTCTGCTTTGGGTAGGGACCAGGCAATTGTTTGTACTTGAATAAAGGCTTAATTGTGAATCCCAATGTCCCAACTGCCTCTTGTTTTGTTTTGTTTTTTGTTTGTTTTAAGAAAAGCAAACAAATCTGGAGAATGACGGGCTGGAGTTAGAGGGTCTTTGGAAATGTTTGCCAGAGCTGTGCTTCCTTTCTCCCTCAGTCCGGTGGTTATGGAGTTGAGCTTGGATCCCTTCTCTGCCTGGATTTCATCCTCTGCCAGCTCAGGATGAAGGGCAGGAGGGTGGGGGAGTTCGGGGGGAGCTCTTTAAGTCCAGGGTTGCACCAGTGCCATTGAGATGAATGAGGGTCTGTCTCACTCTGCTGGTGCCGCAGCTTCTCGCTGGCCGGGATGGGAAGTGACTCAGCGCAACGATGGCAGCTCCTTTGCCAGGCCTGTTCTCTGACAGTGCCGGAGGAAGAGGAAGGCAAGAACATCCCTGGGTGCTGCTGCCACCTGGTGCCACCAGCCCTTGCCTGCTTCACCCTCGGAGCTGTGTATTCCACTGCCGTGGCACTGGTAAGAGAAAGGAGGTGACTGTGAGTAACACACACCAGTGGTCCTCCGTGCAGTACGTGGGGCTTCCTTCACAGTTTTTCCCTTGAAACTCTGATTTCACTGTCGTTAATGTGAAGAGGGGAGCCAGCTGGCAGGCAGGCTGCTGCAGTTCATGATGCTTGTAGTCACTGTGGGTGGTGGATAGTAGTGTGCGTTGGGGGCCTGGGCTCTGTGCTCTTCCCTCGTAATCCTCCACAACATAGGGACATCTGGCTGGCACATCTGGAGTCCATCAATGTCTGCCTGCCCATGCACTGCCATCTTGCACATGGTGCTCTCTGGTTCCTCAGTGTATCCATCTCTCCTGACTTCTGGCTGAATGAGATGTGGCAGAGGGAAAGATGGGACAGATGAAATGGTTCTGGAAAAGCAGTCCTGCAGTTTGGATTGTCCCGTAAGGGTCTCTCCCTCCCCTGGTTTTTCATTCTTCTGCAAAACATGTTGTTCTTAGACTGCTTTGGTTGCGCCCCCAGGCTAAGCTCTTCCCTGGGCCTGCAGCAGGGGTGGGTGCCAGGCCATCACTGCCTGTGCATCTCGAGCCCAGCCTGTCCAGTTTGGCATCTTTCAAATTCAGGTAGAATTTTCCTCCCCACAGCTCTAGTCTTGTTTGTCCATTTTGCCTCTGGCTCTGTCCACATCCTCTTCTACATTCCTGCATCCTTCCTTTATTTTCCACCCTCAGCAGTCCTCAGTTCTACAGTGCTCACCAGCATGAACCCCCAAACTGCCTTGTGCCCTGGTGCCATCCTCACGCCCGCTTAGCTCAAGCAGAGTCTGTTTCCTGTTGCCACCAGTATGTCTGCCCTCAGGGTCTGCATTGCTCTTCCCAAGCTTTGCCATCTCCAGCCCATCTCTCCTCTCACATATTCACTTTTCCAAGACTTCTCAGGTTCATTACTGCTTCTGTGGCAGGGCTCTGGGCCAGGCCTGCCACCATGCTGTGGGCTCAAGGCTTGGGTTGGATCTGCTGTAGTGTTCCCTAAACATGAGCTTTTGTCAGCATCAAGCCCACAGCTGCTCTGGGCACACCTCTGACTTCTCCACTCTTCTTTCCCCCTACTTTTCACTGCAGAGGAGGGAAAAAGACAAAACAATGTGTTGACATCCCCTCCTGCCCCTGTGTTTCTCCCAGCACTCTTCTTCCCCTGCTCCAGGCACAAGTTCTGATTTGTTTTCTTGCCCCTGACCCTGCTCTGCCTATTCCTCCCCATTGCACCATTCCCCTTCCCCCTTAATCTCCATTTCTCACCAACTCTGAATCCTTCCCTGTGCTGTGCAGTATCTCCCTTGTAGAATCATAGAATGGTTTGGGTTGGAAAGGACCTTAAGATCATCTAGTTCCAACCCCCCTGCCATGAGCAGGGAAACCTCGCACTAAACTC
>NW_009923912.1:5599-11727 GCF_000696875.1 Nestor notabilis | reverse complement strand
CCTTCGACCTGCTGGTCATGCTTCTTTTGATGCAGCCCAGGATATGGTTGGTTTCTGGGCTGCAAGTGCACACTGAAGCCGGCTCATGTCAAGCTTCTCAACCAACATAGAGGCAAAGCTACCTCTGCTCCTGCTCCCTTCATGCAGCTGGATTTTTTTCCCCACTCACCTCGTGAGTTCCTTCTGCATAGCCCATTCAGACTGAGGTCCCTTGTCTCCTCTACCTGCACTGGAACTGCTGCTGCAGATACCTGGAGCTTGGCAAAATCTCCCAATTACTCTCACCCCTTCATGGGTCAGGATGGTTGACTCCAGGCAGTTGTGCTCCTGAAATGCCTCCCTGAACTTGCTCTGCTGCTCCTTCAGCACTTCCGTAGGGATCTGTTCTCCCAACACGACTCTGGTTCCCATCCTCCTCTTGCTCTGAGCTCCGTGTAATCTTACCTGAGCCCACACTCCTTTGCAGCTGGCACATGTATGTGCTGTTTCCCTCCTCCTCGATGCCAAGCTGTCAGCCCAGTGTGGCTGGGTGATCTGTCCCAGTGTTACCCGTGTGACTCCAGGACTGATCATGGCATCACCAGCAGCTCTGCGTGCCCAGGGGCGTGTGGGGATTCATGTGTTCAGACATGGACAGGAAAAACCCACCCAGTATCTGATCCACTGAGGTGGTCTGAGCAGTAAAGAAGATAGCTGTTTTCATAGGCTTGGTGGAATTTATCCAATTCTGAAACTTCATCTACCAGTAATTGGATTGAGCTATATCCTTGTCAGCAGAGTTACCCAGAACTGACTGTGCTTTGCATAAATCCTTAAACATATCGAACATGTCTTCTCTTTATTTATTTATAGATATATTTGTTAAGCTGCATATGGGAGCTTGTTTGGCCTTGGATCACCAGGTGGGTTTTGTCTCTACGCTTCAGACTTGCTGTGTTAGCTCTGGCCGCCTGGAGGCAGCTGTAGCTATGGCCCTAGCACTGAGGACAGAATTCACCATCTCTGCTCTTCACTACTTCTGCGTCTCATTGCAGTAGACTTCTTGCCTGCTCCATGTCCAGCAGCTCCAGCAGAGGTGGCTGTGGGGTCCTCCAAGGTGTGTTTCCAACAGCCCTTCACCTGTGGGTCATCAGGACCTCTGAATTCACACCTTACCTCCGGATACACCCCAACGCAGTTACATTAGGATCACTCAGTGCTGCAGAGCAATCTGAATGCTTTGGCAACTTGTCATCATCTGGATTGCTGTGACGTTCCGAAGCTCCAGTAGCCCAATCTTTTCTTGTTAATAGTTACTCAGCAGTAAAAGTTTTGTTGTTGTTGAAGACCAGCCGGTAGCTGCCTTCATTAGAAACAGCCCTTGGACCTGTAATTGTGCTTAAAATAACAAAGACTGTCCCATACAATCAGCTTTGCATGTAACTATGTGGTCTGACTATTACATTTTTAGCCTTTAATTAGTTGAGAGGTTTGAAATGGTTGTTCTGTTTCATTTGGGATCAAACTAAGGCTAATCAGGTTCCTGATTGTTTCTTCTGGCACCCCAAGTTTAATACTGGGACATGTTTTTCCCCAAGAAGCACATCAGGACTAACTCTACCATTTGAGCTGAAATTAAACCAAACTCTCCGCCTGGGGTGGGCGCTGAGTGCAGGAACCTCGCTCTAACTGCAGACAATTGGCAAAGGTTTATGAGCAATTGAAATGGAGTCTGGGACTGCTGGAGGGGCGACACACCTCACCTGGGGCACGCACCGAAACCCGCATCACAACAGAGCCAGCAGGGCTGGAGCTGTGATCCTTGCTTGCTGCGTTTCCACCTTTCCAAAGCTCCATGTGCCCTGATGAGCTTCCTCCCTCCCAGGTGAGTGCAGGGAGCACCTGCGCTGTTCCCTGTAATTCGGTGATTCCTGGCTCACTGTTGTTAATCAAACTGTGCTCAAGGCCATTAAGCTTTTCACAAGCTTCTCTGTGAGGCTGCTGTAAGCACAGGCTGGTGAAGCAGCAGTGTGCTTCCACGGCACCTCCGTGAGATGTGTTTCTTCTGATTTTTGACAGCCTAATGTTTGCTTGGAGTTGGGTTTTCCAGCACACGTTCAGTTTGTATCCCATCCTGACTGGTCTTGCAGCTGAGACACAACTGGTGGTTGAATCCAGAGCTGCAGTTGAGAAAATGGAGAACAGTCTCTGGTCGTCTGTGAAGTGTCACGCTCAGGTGGGGGCCGACCATGCTGGAGGAGGATGGGTCCAGCTTTGCAGGCAGAGCTCGGTCCTTCCATCCAGGCTCTTGTCGCAGCCCCTGCATCTCTTCCAACATCTGCAGCAATTGGGGGAAGAGGTTTCAAGACAGCCACTGCCTCGGTCCCTGCCACTCTGTTCAGCACTGGGAGAGGCAAAGATCCCTGGAGGGAATAACCTGGTTGTGTAACAAAGTGTACGATAACACCCAAGTCACACAGACAAGAGGCCATGGGAGAGCACATTGAGAGTTTTACGAGTGTTCTCAACTCTGACATTTATTATCAGAGGGTTTGGCTCCGAGATAAACAGTTCCAGGGTAGAATACAGGCTATAAACATGCTCAAGTGAAGTGAATTGTTTTCTCTGTTTCCCCAGCCCAGGTGTGTCAGGCAGCATCACTCCATGGACAAGCGCTGCTACTGCTGCCTGGGCCTCCCAGCAGCCCAGCAATGGGGAGGGCAACAGGCCCTGGCCATGGGGCACAAGCCCCACACTCTGCCCTTGTTTACACCACCCAGAACAGCACAAGGCCCTGGGCCATGGTTGCCGTCCATGTGTGGAAAGGCATCATGCTCTTTTTATCTCTTCAGTTTCATCCTTTTTGTTTTGTTGATTTCTGGTCCCCTCTTCAGCCTCTGTCTTGGCTGTGCATAGCAGATGGCCAGCTCTAGCCCATCCCCTGTGACCAAGATTTTAGGGATGCTTCTGACCTGGATTTTGGGGGACTCCAACCTCCTGCATGGGAAAGAGCTCCTTGAGCAGCTGAAGAAGCATGTGGGTGACTTTGGCAGGAGCAGTGGTAGGTGCCAGCCTGGAGCGGTGTTGGGCAGTGGTGCTGGGTGCATTGGGCAGCTGCCATCCTCCTTCCTGAGGGCTGGAGACCATTTGGATGGAAGCCACAGTAGCAGAGCGGCAGCCTTTGGAAGGAGGAGCACCATAGCCAGCCCTGAAACAGGAGGATGCAGTTGGGATGGCAGCAGAGGAGCACATGGAGTTGCACAAATACAAACAGAAAGTTAGCTGCAGATGGGTGGACTGGGCCAGGTGTAATGCGGGTGCTGCTGGAGGCACGAGGCTCTCCTCGGTGCTAGTAGCAGCACTTGGGTTTCTGTGGTATCTTCTCGTTTCCTTCACCCTATAAATCCTCAGGAGCCCCTTCAGCTTCATCCTTGCCCAACCAGGAGGAGGAAGCCCTTGGAGGCGGAGGAGCACCAGCATTCCTGTGGGATGAGCTAATGTGGCTGTGGAAGTCCCGGCTGCCTTCCTCTTGAGTAACTGGCTTTCGAGAAGAGCTTGGGGGATGGGAGTGAGCAGGAACATCCTCAAACATGACGTAGGCAGAGAGCTGCGGTTGCTCCTGATAACTGACTTCTACAGGGAAGGAAGGGAGAAACTGAAGTAGCCATTAACAATGATTTCATGAATTAGTACAACATGTACTGCAGGAAAAGTACTCGTGTGGCATCCAGGGTTATCAATAATTCAGATGGCTCCAGACCAGTGAGCAGAGCATGATGAACGTTTTACTTCCCCTGCTAATTGTCCTTTTCACCTCATTTGTGAAAGTTAGTTGGCAGCGACTCTTGCTGGTGGTATCGTAAGCTGCTGCCAGGTTATTTCCTCCCTGTGATATGTGTGGTCATTGTGCTAAATAGTGGGGAAAAGGCTTTTATAGTGGAAAAGAGACAGACTGGGTCTGGGTTTGAAGGAAATACTGCAGTATTTGTCTTTTTCTCTTTTCCTAGGAAAAAGGTTAATTCCCATTATGGTTTTTTTTGAGTTTTCCTGAAACTTCGTGATCTGCTTTTAAATGTAAGGTAATACAGGGCACAAGTGATGAATCCTGAACTCCCATTCCTTTCTCCTGTCCTTTCTCATTGAGTGCATGGCAAGACATGCGACATGACCCGAAAGCACAGAGGTAACTAACTATTGCTGCTGGAACAGGATGGGTGCTGAGGGACTTGCCTGCTGCTTGCTCACCATGAGGATTACATTTCAGAAATGACTCCTCAGTGCTGGCATTCAGCCTGGCTGCTGACGTCTGTTGTCCAACCTCGCTTAATTCGGGGCTGGGAGAGAAACCCCTGACTGGAAGGAAAAGCCTTGAGGAGGAATTCAGAAACTCTTCTATAGCCAGCCCGGTTCCTCAGTGGCAGCAGGAGTGACTCTTAGCTGGGGTATGTTGTGTGAGAGTCAGTCTCCAGTTCCACATTCGTGACATTTGTATTTCATCTAAGGAGGAAACAGGTTAAAAATAAATGGTGGCAAAACTTGCCAAAGAACTTGAGCACTCCTGGAGCTTTGGTGTGCTGCTGGCACCGGCAGGAATCAGGTTTGCTTGATGAGCTCTAACCAGGCTACACTGAAATCCTGAGCATCCCCACTGAAACTACTGTTCTACTGTTATATACTGGGACACATGTGCTGCTTGTGTGTGCAGTGAAGGGGCTGTGTGTGCAGCCAGGTGAGCAGCACTGGGGCTGCCAGTCCATTCCCCATGGTGATGCTTAATGGTGTGTAACTCAGTCCCCTGTGTGGGGCTGGAAGGGCAGAGCAGAGGGCAGAATGTGGACAGACGAGAGAGATACTGGTGACCAAGTGATCCCATATTGGAGAGATCTGAAAACCTTGAGGAAGGGTCTGTTCCTCTGTGGAAACCCCAGGATCAGCTGGGACCACCCAGTGCTATTGAAAAGGACCTTCTCAGAGCAGGACCTTGTTCAAGTCTTGCTGCTTGCCGTTTACCCTCCTATGAAACACCTCCTGTGACCAGTCTCCCTGCTAGTGGGGCAGAAGCTGCAGAAAAGGGGCTGCAGCTCTTGTGTCCTGCCCTACCTCCTTGGCAGGGCAAGATGTGATTTTAGTGGTGAGTTCCTCCTAAGACTACAGCAATCTTCTCCCAGCACTCGAGTTTCATGGGAAGGATCCTTCCCAGATCCTTGAACTGTAATGACCATGTCTCTCTTCCTTCAGCTCCCTCCTCTGCTCCCCCAAGGTGTGGTGCTTGTATGTCTGGGGTACTGGCTGCTCTGTGCTGGTGGGTCCCACATGCATTGAGTTGCAGCTGACTACATGGACTTGGTGTCTTACCTGGGACACTGAGCTGATTTCCAGCAGCTCCTGGAAAAGGCACTGAATGGAGGTTAGCAGGGGGAGGTACAGGGTGCTGGCTTCTTGGGCTCTTGATTTTTGGGTATTTTTTCCCTCTGTGTGTTCATACTGAGCTATCATGACTGTTGATCTAAACTTTTGCTCTGGGTTGGCTCTTCTTTGCTGCAGGTGAGACTAGTAGAACAAGAAGAAGAGGCTGAGCTGTGATTGAACCAGGAGATTCTGGACCGTGTCTGAGGATGGTGAGTATATGTTCTAGCCTGCTTCTGTCCTCTGTGGGTGGTTTTGTGCTTTCTTTGTCCAAATCTTGTTCTGCTGCTAAATGTATGAGACTAAATACAAGAAGGGAAAGAAGAGTGCTAGAGTATTGAGCATTATATATAATAATAGAGTTTTTATTACTGTCACCTAGATGCTATTGATGAGATAAGTTTACCCCTGAACTTGTTATTGGAATATCCCCTTCTGCCTCCTTGGACTACTGACATAGTCATCCAGTTCTTGTGGCTTACTGATTTATTTTTACTTTAAAACTCAGTGCTGGGTTTCTCATTCTGTTCCTCTGTCACCTCGCAATGAAGATTTAATGTTGTGTTAATCACATGCTCTGGTGCTGCCGGGGTAGCAGAAATTTCACAATAGTTAGTCACAGAAGAACATGGTATAAAAGAATCTGGAAAGACTGAAACACAGCCAGATTGCTGATGAACTCGGGTAAATGCCTCTAATGCCTCCAGGAAGAAATACCCCCGAATGTGTGTGATCTGATGAGG
>NW_009923912.1:0-5580 GCF_000696875.1 Nestor notabilis | reverse complement strand
TGGAAGCTGTGCTGGAGTGTTGTCAGGGAGTTTGAAGGCGACAGGGTGATCTGTGTGTTGGGCTGTGGGTGGCAGGGAGCTGGAGCGGAGCTGCAGTGACACGGTTTTGTCATCAGCGTCGTGCCCACCCCTGCTAGAAGCAAATCCTTATGTTGGAAGGAGCATAGAGGAGAATGTCAGGAACATTCCAGGGGGCTGGGAATTCAAATTGAACGCACAAAAATTAAGGTTAAACATAATAAATAAATAAATAAATAAATAAATAAGCAAGCGAGCTGGCAGACTGCTTGAGGAAAAAGCGACATCTCCCATGGGATTGTCTCCCATGGGATCTGTTAACAGCTGGAATAGAAAAGGAAATGTGCTCTCTGCATTAATTGAACTGTCAGCTCTAGTAGTTATGCTGCAGCACTTCTGGTGTGGTTCCTATCCTCATACTGCCTCGTTTTGCCTCAAGATCTCCTGTGCTGTCTGTTGGAAGAGCTTCTTGCCACTTCAGGTTGAGGAGCTTGCTCTAAGGTGGTGAGATTAAAGTATGCCCTTGTAACCTGGGAAAGTGTCTTACACTTCAAGTTTTAGTCCCCCTGGTGTCAGTTGAGAATTGTAAAAACCCAACAACTTCTCGGTATGGGACTGAGATGAGAGTGGTGCACGGGGTGAGGCGCTGGCACAGGGTGCACAGAGAAGCTGTGGCTGCCCCATCCCTGGCAGTGTTCAAGGCCAGCTTGGACACAGGAGCTTGGAGCAACATTGGTCTACCAAGGGCTCAGAAAACAGCTTTTTGTCTCCCATGCCAAGGATGAGAAAGCAGCTTGTAATTGTGAGCTGTAGAAATAAGCACTTAACTCCACCTACTTTCCTGAACTGCTGTCAGCAGCTGAAGGTAGGGAACTGATGTGAACTCCTGACAACCTCCTCCGAGTCCTTTTGTGACCTCTCTGAAGGGTTGTGACTGGAGTTAGAGGCAGGGCTGCAGGGAGGGATGGAGGTGGGTTGCTGGTTGATGGGTGCCTTGTTGCTGGTTAATTCGAGCTTCAGGGCTGGACTTCTCCAGGCAGCTGCTGGCAGGATTGGCTGGAAAACCCATTCCCTGAAGGCATGCGGAGTGCTTAGTTGCTGCTCCGTGATCACCACAGTCAGAGGGCACAGCACCAATGCCCTCTGCTTAGCCCCAAAGCTTCTACATTACCCCACAGCACCCCAAATGTGGATCTCGAGCTGTGCTCCCCTTTCTGCTCCTACGGAAAGTGCCAGTTTCTTTCTTTCTCGTTCTACTGCTGATTATGAGCTTTGTTTGCTTTGATTGTAAGGCTTCTCCTTTCTTTCCCAAAGAGTAGCTTCTGATGAAAATGACCTTCAGGATAGCGCTAGTGGTGGTTTAATCCTTAACTGGCTAACGGCAGTCCTAATGAGAACCCAGTACCGTAATACATTACCTAAAACTCACCTGGCTTGTCAGTGAGTGCAAGCTGCTGCCCTGCTCTGCCGGCAGCTCCGGCTCACTACAACTCCCACAGCAACATTCCCTCTGCTTGCTGCGGGGATACTGGGACTGAGGACGCCCGGTGTTCCGTGGTGGTTACACCCCCTGGAGGGGACCTGGGCTGTTAGTCCAGATGGGTTTTGCAGGTTGCCATCCCTCGTCCCCTCTTGCTGGCGTACAGAGTCGATAGCCCAGTCAACAGCCCTCGACTCCTGTCCTTTCGTCCCTCTTCTCAAAGGCTTCTTGCTTCATATTTCTGTGATGCACGCACCTCTGGGCAGCTTTCTGAACAAATACTACATGCAGCATTACAGATCTATAAGCTTTTCTGTCATCCTGTATAGATGAAAAGATGGCACTCACCATCCCAGGCCTGATTTACAGGGTATAAAATAGTAACTTCTCTTCACGCAGGTTTAGGGGTTTATTTCTGGGTGGCCACCTCCGTCGCTCAGCAGCCTTTCAGTTCACCGGAGGACTTCCTTAGGCTTTGAGGAGATGAACTGTTTTTGTAGTGGGACCTGAAACAAAGATGCCCTTTGTGCAAGAGACGTAGAGGGTTAGGGTTGGCAGGACAAGATGTCCCTTTGGCCACAGGTAGTCAGCTCTCTGCATCAGCTCCTGTTGATCTGCAGTGGAGAGAAATAGCAGTATGTGTCTGAGTACAGTTCATCTGGTATCTGCTAAGCAGAAAGGATAAATTCTAACTGTTAGGATGAGATAAAGCATACAAGTCTCTCCCTTCCCCTCCTTACTTGTAAAAAGTTCAATAACCAGTTCCTACCTTGATGTTCATTGGAAATACTCAGACTTGGGCAGATAAAAGCTAAAGTACCCTGATACCACCTCTGCTGCACCTCAGCCTGCAGCAGCCACAAAGGCTCAATGACTGCCAGAGCCCCAGGCTGTGGGGCAGAGTTGTCCTGGCTCCCACGACTTGCTCCTGAGCTGCATCCCCAGTACAGTCAGCTCCTTCTGCCAGGTTTTCTGTCATTCTTTTCCAGCTGGATGCAGACATGGGCAATCTGTGCAATGGGTGTGCTACCAGGGGCAGGGCTGTGGATGAAGATCTCTGCCATCCATGGCCATAGCCCCTTGCTTTCCCTCCTCCCCATCTGCACCATAGGTGAAAAGCCCACCTATAATATTTAGAAGGGATGGACGTGGTGCCCTCTGCCTACTGAAGGAGTGTTTACAGTAATTTTATTTGTGTGCCTGAAAAGAAACAGAGGATCAAGATGTGTCAAGGTAGGGAAGGGCATACCTGTACTGGGAAGCCTGAGTCCAGTGTGCCTGTGGTAGAACCTCCCTGCAGCAGATGGGACCAGTTTTCCTCTTCCTACCCTTTGGCTGCTTGCTTCCGCGTTTCTGCAAGTGATAAGACTGCCAGTGCCTGTATTTCACAAGGGGTTTGGTCTCCTCCCATACGTCTATGTGTTGAGGTATTGAAGATCTTGACTTGTGTGGACTGTGATTTTTGAAGGGGGGAGATTGAGCTGCCAACCACTGAAGAGGAATCGAAGGTGTTTGGGCAGGGTGGCTGGTAGCTGCTCTTCGAACCACCTTTTCCCTGTCTTGCAGAAAGCTGGGCTAGCCCTTAGCAGAAAGATGTGGTTCAGGGTGTTGGCTGGCTCCACTTTGTGGTTGTGCCCTGCTCCTCGTGCATGTTCCGTGGGCAGCTCACCCCGTGAACCCCTGTGCTGCAGGCTGGGTCCTGGTGCATGCAAGCATGTCTCCATCAGGAATATCATCTTCCTTGTTGGCTGCAGGATGGCCCCTTGAGCACCTGGCCTATCTTTGCCAAGCCCTGTGCTACCTCAGAACCTCCAAATCCCTTTGGGGACCTTGAAGAGAGGTTGCAAGCCCTTTACCTGCACTGTATGAGCAGAGACAGATGGGGGGTGGGAAGAGCAGCACAGGAGAGAGCCACTTGCAGCATGAACAGTGCAGTGCAGGTGGGAGGAGAAAGGGTTAATTACAGCTAACTGGCCTTAAGAACAGGCTACCCCTGTTATGTTCAGCTTCCCTCTTCCTCGGAGTACTGAAACCTTTAGGATTGTGGTGACTGGGATAAAACAAGGGAAGTTTCTCTGTCTGCACATACACACGGCACTTGGAGGAGCCCAGACGTGCAAATAGCCTTCAGTCTGGTGGTGGTTGGTGGTGATGGAGCTGTTCAGGCAGGAGGCATCTGAAGTGCATTCAGGAAATCCCCTCAGCTAAGCCAGCAGGATGAGCCTGCCCCAGCCCCAGTGGGCTCACTTCCACCGCTCCGTCCTTATCTGCCTGGCTGGAAATGAGAGCAGGCATTTTGGGAAATGCTGGAGGAAGAGGTGGAAGTGGTGGAGTCTGAGTTCAGCTTCTCCTGAAACTCTGGGAGCCTCTGAGAAGCTGCTGAACTTCAGGGCAAGGTCTAGTTCTGCCTGCACCAGGCTCAGCGCTTGGGCAGAAGTTTGAGCCATGTGCAAGTCTTCGTAATGCTAAAAGTGCAAAAACATTTCATTGAAAGCAGAGATCTATTTGTGGATGTTCAGGTCAGCTTAGGTTGGAAATTCAAAGTAATGCCCTGTTGAGCAGCCTTTTAATGCAGCTGCAACTTAGGGATACAAAGGTCCTTCTGCAACTTGAGCTGGAAACAGTCCTTGTGCCAGGCCTGAAGATCTCGCTGTGGGTCAGAGCTGACTTCCTCCATGGGTTGGTGTGTTAGAAGCACTGGTCAGGTGCTGTATGCACTTAATACATGAAACAGTGATATGTGCTCCGACTGTAAAGACCTCTGTGAGTCTGCTGTTAGTGACAGATGTGCTTTGGTGCTTTTCTTCTGATACAGGTCAATATAAAAGGCTCCTTGTACTTTTTGCTGCTCTGGTTTCTCAGCAGACCTCAGGCATTCACCCTAGAGAAGAGCCTGCGGGGAGCAGAACACCTCTTCTCCTACTTGATCTTGGCTAAGACAAATCCATAACCTTGTCCATAGCCCTCTGCTCAACTTGTGTTGACTCTGTATGTGATACAAACACATCCTGGTTTGTGGGTGCCTGCTGGAGTCAGGTGCCCCTGAGGCTGGGCAATGCCAGACATTTGCCCACCATCCACCCTGTGAATGGTGGAGTGGTATGAAGCCGAGGTGGTGGCTTCTCTCCAGGTATGGTCATGTTTACTTCTAGGGCTTCTAACCCAAATAGCAAAGCTCGTGTGACCATGGTCTGTGAGGTTCTTCCTGTGCATGTTTTCTCGGCAAGGGAGGCCACTAAGTGGCTTTTTGCCCAGGCACTGCTGCCCTGCACTGACAGTGGGCAGTGAGTCTGGGTGTTGCAAAGCTGTCCCTTGGTCATCTCTAACCCTGAACACCCCAGTCTTTTGTCTGACTTGAGAAAAACCTTTCAAGATGCTGTTGGTATGGCTAGGTAGAGCTCTCTGTGGTATCTCTGGAGCAACCACGACTAAGAGGAGCTTAATGATTACAGGTTGTGCTCAGTTTTGGTGGTCCAGGAGCAAAAAAGCTGCTATGATTTGACCAAAATAGTTGGGCCTTGGAGGATTAATGATGGGCCAGGCTTTAATTCTGCATTCTAAGAATGAGATTGTTACTCTGTCTCAGTGGTGGGAGGTGGAGAGCAGAGCAGCAGCTGGTGATGGAAGCAGAGATGTCATTGCCTGGGAAGCTGCTGTCCTGTGGCTTCTGTGACAGCCTGTGACCCGGGGAGCTTGCAGTTTGCTCATGGACTTGACAAACAGGCAGGAAAAGTCAGCTCCTGGCGGGGTGGGCTGGGAGCTGGGTGTTCATCCCCACAGCATTTCCTGCACCCAAAGTGTTTCCCAGAGGTCTGTAAGCATTGCTAAAATGGAGTTGGTGAAAATTCCCATGGGATTTGACTGTCCAGGTGGCGGGCTCAGGGAACCTTGTGCACACTGGGGACCACACTGGCACATGAGCGCTGGTGAAAGTTGGAGACATCCAGCTACTCCCTGCACACACAGGAGCTCCTGGGAAGGAGGACGTAAAGGCTCGGGAGTATTAGGGCCCCTCAAAGCAGCTGACAGGAAATCTAGAGAGGGTCTTTTTGCAAGGGCCTGTAGGGACAGGCCAAGGGGAA
>NW_009923911.1:0-8019 GCF_000696875.1 Nestor notabilis | reverse complement strand
CTCACCCACCCGCCTCCACGGCCCTTTTTCTGCCCGCAGGGGGCCTCCGCCGCGCCTCTGCCCTCGTTCCGGGCAGCTGCAGGCGTCTTCCTCCACCAGCGCCATCCCTGCCCTGTGCCTGCCTTTGCGACCCAGTTCCTACCGAATCCAACTCCTGGCGATTCTTGCCCTAAAAAGATATATATTTACGCAACCTAGGGCTGACGGGGTCTGAGGGGCTACGTTCTGGGACGGCAGCAGGGCCTTCGCCCAGGGCGCATTGTGAGGGACGCAGCTGCTGACCCAGCCCGAACAATGTTCCTTTTCCCGCACTGCCTGAGATTTCATCCTTTGTGGTTATCCCTATAACGGGGCCTTTTGTTGCTCGCTGCAAAGCCTTTAGAAAAAATAAGTCGGACTTTATCATAAGAATGAGATTGTGGGGAGCAGACGGGGTAGAACAATCGCCAAATGAACTTTAATGGCTGAGGGCACTTCAATTAATAGTCCCAGCTGAAAGCAAAGGTTATTGAATGCCATCTTGAGTCTATCAACTTTGGCAATTGAAAGTTTACTGGACTCAAACCCAGTTGTACCACTGGCTCCAGTTATCCACGCTTTGCATTGTAGCAAAGATGTGGGCTCACAGGCACCTCCTTTCCACAAGAACTAACATGCAGTATTGCTGTTAATTCAAGAAAAATATAATTGTATTTAAGATACCAATACTGTTCGTGCTAAGCAGCAGCAGCTGAGAACCACTGCTGTAATCACTGGGTTACACAGCAAAAAGCAGCAAGCCAGCTTTGAAGTGCAGATGGTGACAGTTTTATGATAGCTCGCAAAGCAAACAGGGAAGTCATTAAACAACCCAAAAGAAGGATGCAGTGGCCTTTTTACTCAGCAAAAGACTCACCAAGACAAAATTCACATGAGGAAAATAGGGTCTAGATTTTGAGAAGAAGTCACTTTCTATTTAAAAGGAGAGTATTTTCCCTAAAACACATATGCAGTAAGAAAGAGGAAACTCCTGAGAGACTGTAAGATAAAATGGAGGGAAAATGACCTGGCATTGTTAAAACGCAGCTGCAGTCATGCTTATTCAGTGATACTTTTTTCATGCTGAAAATGGGATCTTGAGGATTGAAAAATATTAATTTCAAACAGACCTATCACTACTGCTAATTTTTTTTCTGTTCCATCAATACAAGTAAGTAGTCTGAGTGATGCAAGGTATTAATTAACATTTATTTTGTTCCAGCTGCTTTCCAGGCTCTTGGATTCCTTCTCAGATCTCTTTTTCTTCTCCTCTTTATTCATGGCATTTTTAGTGCTATTTTTAATAATACCTACATCTAGTAAAAAAGGAACTCAGGCAGAGCTTCATTACTGATGATTTGACCTTGCCTTCAAATTTGCAAGTAAGGCAAATGTGCCAAACAGTTTGAGTTTAATCCATACTAAGTTTTCATTAAAAGACAATACAAAGGTGGTTAAATTATTGGCAAGGAATAATTGAATCAGCTTTTGTCCAAACCAGTATTATTTTTCAGAAAAGCTTCAGAAAAATCCTTTGAGAGCAATAGGTACAGGTTTGGACTGTACCAAGACACGTCCAGGATTGATATTGCTTGTATTAATTTCACTTGTAGGCAGAATGAGGTTTCAGAGGGTAATGAAAGCTGGGGGGTTATGGAGACTGAATCCAAGATGAGTTAGCGGAAGTGAGTGTGACATTTTCTTAATATCTACTTATAATATCACTGACTTAGATCAAATTTATAAGGATCTCCTTTTCTTGAATAGTTAATTTCATAACCAAAAAAAAAGTGTAGTAGAAGAAGAAACAATATTTTAAAAGTCTGTTATACTGCTTGTTGCTTCCTGCTGCAGAGCATATTTCATGATACAGAGATCTTTTTGTCTTTCAGGAGACGCAAAATTGCTGGATAATGTTAAAATAAATACTGTTACACACACGATTTACAATGCCACTGATAATCATTACAGCATCTCTGATTATTAGTGGGACATTGATAGGCCCCTGAAGAGTTTCTTGCTGAATCAGCTTTTGAAATAAATCGCTTTCCCTCCAGCCACAGCCGCACTCCAAAGGGGAACCGTGTCTTGGCTGAGGTAATTGATTTAGGATAGCTAGCGGATACAGGCAATGCAAAACGAAAGATGCTTTATGAATTACTACATCTCTGTTAATGGAGTGAATTTTCCATTAACACAAAACTACTTAGCCTTGATAAGGCTGTGTATGTATTTCTAATACTATGCATATTTTCAATATTATGGGTATATCCATACTATTCATATTTTTCAGGAATACTTTCGTGAGACTATTAACTACTTTGCTTCTTTTTTTTTGTTTTTACTTGTTTTCCTTTTCCTATCTCCATATTGCTGGAATACTGAGAGATTGGCAAAGTATATGAAACCAAGATGTAAGTAGATCCTCAAAGGAAACATTCAATATAAGTTCAAAGAGGCACTGTGTAATCAATCTTGAGGAAAAAATGCAGGGAGACAAGAACAAAAGGAAGTCTAATAACTTTTCAAGACAGCTACTTTTCATCAACTAAACAAGAGCTGTAATTCTGCCAATTAATAGTAAGGCCCATTAACTGTAAGTCATAAAAACTATTTGCTATACAAAGCACTCATTTTTCTTTGCTGGCTCTGACACTTTGGTAGGGCAGTGTAGCAGGATATCCTATGAAAGAGGGACTGGTGATCTGTGGCAGGAGTGGACATAATGTTGTAATGGTCTTACAGCATTGTCAGTTTATGAAAATAAACACATGGAAGACATGATTCCAAGTTCCTGGAGAGATTAAGAAATTATCTACAGAAAGCTGTAGTTAGTAATAGACTGTTGATTTAGCATCTGTACAATGCAGAGCACTGCTAGGACTAATGGCATGAAGCTAAAAACAAGAACCATAGGGTAAACATCATAGTCCTAAAGAAGAGGAGGAGAGCTCACAAAGGTAGCTGGGTTTCTGCAGACAGGACTGTGTGATATGTTTCAAACTGTACTATATCCAACGCTTTCCCATCAGTGAAGGATGAGCTAAATTTCCTTTCTCCTGGCTGGATTCATTATAGCTGTATGCTTTTTACAGACCCAGCAGGCCTTTCCTAAACTTCTGTGCCTTGTTGTTTTACGACCACCAATCGTAACAGAGGTATAATGTCAAGGGGGGGAAAAGGTCTCTTACTAGGTAAAAACAGGCTCTCCTGGATAAAAATAAAAGGGCAAGGGATAGCAACATTTTGCTCAGTGTCAGAGGATTTATGTACCTGAGTTCTGTCCCAAGCTGCTTTCTCGCTCTGCTGAGCCCATAAATGGACATGGATATTGAAAGATTCATGGCAACTGTGTTTGATTGCTCCCAGCCTGATGTCCAGTAGTAGTTATTGGCAGACTCACTCCATCCGATTTGTCTGTCTCTCTTGTAGTGTCATGGGCAAAGTTTACCAACACAGACTGAAATCACCCACTTCCCACTGGTTTTCAGTAAGAGGTTACCACCTAGCCCTCCTTTGTGCCTTTAGAAATCTCTCTTCTCATCCACAGGAGCACATAGACAAGTGAGTGCAACAGTGCTGTACTCTAATATCATACTTGACTTTAAGTCAAGGGGGGCAATTAGACACAACCAGAGCATTAAGATGAGATATCTGACCATCATGTGGCTTTAGCCACTTTCTTAGAAGTCCTATGACAAGTGCAGTATTAGATCCTGTTGTATGGTAGGGGAGTGACACAAGGCCAGTGAGAACATCTTCTTTCCTTCCAGCACCTTGACAAGAAACGTATTTTCCCCTCTCCAACTCCTTGATCCCAGCTGCTAGACACAGCTGGGTCACAAGTTAGGCTTACCCAGTGGGCTTGGCATTTAGTGTCCCAGAGTGGAAGAAGCTGAGAAGTAAATGACTGAGGTAAAGGTAGGAAGAGAAGTAGAAAATTAAATGCATGAATCTCATATATTTTGGATGAAGTGAGACGGATTTTTATTGAGACCACCTTTCAAATATATATGTAAATTAACTGCAAATAGAAAAGTTCACACTAAAATTAAATAAGGAGAGTAGTGATAGAGACAGAGAAAATGGGGCCAAAATGACATGAAAAGATCTCTTAATGCACCCTCCTGTGCCAAGGCTGATTAAATGAGAGATACGGTTATAGACTGGCCTATGTTTGATTATTTTAGGTGTTTAATCTAAAGCAGAGAATTCCACAATTTCCTCTTCCATTCTTGCATAGTGCTTATTGTCAGAAAGTTTTTACTAATATCTAATGTAACTCTTCCATAATGTAATTTTAGCACATTCTTTTCTCATGCTATCCACAATGGACACGGAGAACAGATGACAACCTGTGATTAACTGAAAGCTTCTCACATCTCCCCAGTCATGCATTCAACAAATTAAACCCCTAGCTCTTTTCGTTGTTGCCTCACAGGACATGTTTTCTAATTCTCTGGTCATTTTCCTTTCTTTCTTTTGGATTGCCTCCACATTTGCTGAAGTTCACTGCGCAGAGCTAGACACGCAGTACTCAATAGCAAAGCCGCATGTTTGCTTTTACTGTAATAGTATGACATTGTTGATACATATTCCACTTGTGAGTCACTGTAACCTCAACATCTTTTTCAGCAAAACTTCTGCCTAGTCAGCTGTTTCCCATTCTGTGTTAATGCACTTGATTTTTCCAGATTAAGTGCAGACCTTGCATTCTCCTTTTTGAAGTTCATCTTGGGTTTTTTGCCCAGCTGTCCCATTTGTCAGGATCCTTTTGATTGGTACTCCACCAGGTTTGTGACATCTGCAAATGTGCTAAATGTGCTTTCTACTTCTGCATACCAGCTCACTGATACAAAACATTACCAAACTCAGGACACATCCCTGGAGAATCTCAGCCAACAGTTTTCTGTTGTAACAGTGAACGTATGATAACTGTTCTCTGATTACTGCTTTCCAAACAATCTTCTCCAGCTCCTAAAAAGAATAGCATACAGACATGTCACACGGCAATGTAAAAAACCTCTATCTATAAAAAACCTCAATCTATACCAACATTTTTAAGGGAGCTGAAGTTAAACATTTCCTTAACATTCATGTTAATATTAAAGTTGATTACTTATCTCTTGAGTCTAGTAGGGAACACTTATATTTGCACAAGAGACACAAAATGATGTTTCAGAATTCTCAGTGAAAGACAGGCATGTTGGACACCAGGCAGGCCAGATTTTTACTCCTATAAGGCCCTTAGATTTTGAGCATCAGTAAATAATCCATATTTAAGTGTTTGCTCACATGACTGAGGGTGAACATCACTTTTAATCTTGAAAACAACAATCTTTCTTCGTATTGAAGTTTGGAAGTGCTGCACTTATTGGATTTCTTTTGTGAAGCATAATCTTTAATTGTCCATAGCAACATAGCTTCAGCTTGTGAATTCTCTAGCTTTTATTCATCTTTTTGGATGAAGCTGATATGATTTAGCTGTGGTTTACATTCAAAAGCAAGGGGAATCATACTTTTCCTCAAAACACAGTGCACATTTCATTATGCAAAGTTGAAGAGAGATCACCATGTTAGGTTTCTGTCCTGAACATTATATCCTAAGCCTCCTGTTGTCTGAAGTTATGCTTGTGTATCCACAAAGCATGAAGCATGAGTCTCTTCAGATACCAGTCATGAGTTCAGTCCTGCTGACTGCAAAGCTCCCTCACCCTTACATTATTCTAGGACCTTTTGGTTGAGCTACATGGGGGTTTCAAAGTTCCACCTGTACTTTCTGGGTCAGTATGCTCATTTCTTTGCAGGATGAAACCTTATATGAAAAGAGCATGAAAAGCATCATTTTCTGTGGGTCTTAAGTTTGCCTGAAAGCTGCTTAAATGCCTACAGTCTTAAGGGAAGATGCTACAATCTCCGTTCATATACAATTCATATACAAGTGCCCCAATGCACAAGCAAATCTTTTTCATGTGCATGCAAACTGGAATAGGCAAGAGGCATTGCACTGCACTCTGAGTGCTCATGTGTCAAAAGGAACAGGAATGCAAACTCCCAGCGGTAATTAAGCTTTGCTGGGAAATCGAGCATATGTCATAAAGAATAGGCTGTCTCCTCTGTTTTCCTTCACTCCCTCCCCCCTCAACTGCATTTTGGGCAGAAAGGAATCAAAAACTGAAATGAGGAGGAGACTTTAAGTAACTCAACAGCAGCTTTTCAGTTGTTAGAAAATCTGTTGTTTGGATAACAGCATTAGAGAAGGAATTTTTAACTGATACAGGAGGGAAATAAAAGCAACCACAGCAAGACAGAACAAAACCCTGGCATAATAAGAAATAGTAGTCAATCCACAGAAAGGGCTGTTGGGAGTCTCTGAGGGAGAAAGAGAATGGCAGATCCCTTATGCAATGTGGATGCTCAGAGAGGCAAGGCAGAAGGGAGAAACAGAGGCTATTTGCTCGCTCGGTTTTAGCTGGAATGGGAGATGGCTGTCTTTCCTACCATACATCAAATTGAGCTCCGGAACGCCAGAACAAAAACAGTTCAATACAGACTGTCTGCAGCTATGTCTTTTTGATTCTCCTTTTTCAACCAATGCCTCATCAGAAACGACACCCCCCTCCAAAAAGAAAAAGAAAAAAGTCAGTTTATAAACAACTGTCATTACACAGCATATTTTCCTCATTATGAGGCACTTAAAGAACAAGAAAAAGCCATCTGCTGTAACTTGGCTGCCCTTTCCATTTTAGGTTAATCCACATTTCTGGCTTTTTCATCATCATTCCCAATTAAACCCTTCTCCAAAACAAATTTAGATGGGTATACAATTTTTATTTAACTCTCCTTATTCAATTCCAGTCCTTTTGGCAGAGCATCTGACAAAATCACCGTATCTTATATGAAATATTTCTACCTAACCTTTGCACCCATATCTGAAATTCCATTTTTAGATTGATCCCTGGGGAAGAAGACTGCAAACTCCCCTGTGACTAATAGCCCCAGCTTTGTGCTGAATGCTGAAGTACAATGCTGTTATAGCATACCTTGAATTTTAAATACTTCCTTGCACAGGGTTCTTGTGTGGAGCTTTCTGTTCACTTCCACTTGACATTTCTAGGAAGCTACTAGAAGAAGCTCTTGTATTGTGCTTCGTACAGTCAGGGGATTGCACTGTGTCCTGTCTCTTGGGGAGACATTTGATTTTTGCTCTGCCTAGTTCTATCTACTGTGCCTTAATCTAATCCAAAAGTATCTGTGTGGAGATACAGAATGATGGGAAATGCTTGCCCCAGAGTTCTAATGCTGCTTCTCCTATTTCAGTCTTGTTAATGAAAAGCAAAACAAAACAATAAGCCAGCAAGTCTGAGCTTCTCTTAGATATCACAGCAGGCACGTGGAATGGTTTCTCCCAAGCATACTGATCGCTTTTACCACATTTATAGTACTCTAATAAATGCTGCTTGGAGCTGCTCCAGGCAGTTGTAATTAATTCTCAGTGGGATGCTCATAGTGGTCACCCCGGATCAAAAAGGTCAGGAGTTTGTCTGTGCCTTTACAGCATCAGTAAAAATTAAATACCCACTTTCCCCAAAGGTCATCGCAAGCCGAATGCGCGAAACAATCAATCTCAATCAGTTTCCCATTCCCTGCTGTTTCTCATTATTTCTGCAGTTATCCTAAAAATTAAAAGTAAGCACACAAACAAATCAAACCAGACGCCGTTTTTAGTGTTGATATAATCCTCTCTCCCGTGCAAGCAACTAATGAAGATGCAAAGAGGAAAAGTGAGAGAACCCCCCTGAACATGTGGAGAGCCATTCACCTACGGGGACTCTGCCTTTAATTAATCTCCCTGCCTTCTTAGGGTGGCTAAAAGAGGAAAATCCAGGCTGGCAAACATCTGTTGCACCGCGCATGCAGCACTAATTCAAGGTAAGAGCCCACGGAACCTGAAGGGAAATGCTTCCGCTGCTCACAACTGGGCCTGGCGCGGGCGCGGGG
>NW_009923910.1:0-29445 GCF_000696875.1 Nestor notabilis | reverse complement strand
CCAAGAACTGCACATTTGAGTAATTTCTGCCAAAATTCAATATAGACAACTAAATCCTTCACAATTTCCATTTACAATGATTAAGTGTTGGCATGATAAAGGTTAAAGCAGAACCCTTACTGGAAATGTTGTACACTTCCAGACTTTTTCAATACTTCTTTTATAATTGGAGAGTAGGCAAATACTCATTTAGTCAGATTATACTTGTCAGTCTTGATAAAATTATCTATCTAAAAGTGACTGAATTAAATGCAATTTTCTTCTATGGGCCACTGCACCTCCAAAAAGTAAGTGTTTTAAAAGAGCTGTAAGTTTCTTTATTCATTAAACAGTATTTTATATTGCCTCTTTAGAGCAGTTTACAGTTGTTTTTACATTTTAAGGACTAGCAGAACTCTTTCAGCTATTTGAAAACATGTATGATGAAAACCGTACTTAATCACAATTCATGTAGAATGTATATGGCCACTAATTACATTGCCAGCCAGAAAAACTTTCATTTCTCATTTCCAGAGGCTGTTCAAGAATGAGAAAGTTATCATTATGATTTTTTTATGCACTGTAATAGTACTGGTATAATGGATATTTGCCTTTCAGAAGCTGAAAACAAACATTTTTATTAAAAATCTTACAAGTAGAAGAATAATTGCTAATGAAGGTCATTTGCAAACCAAGAAGATCACAAAAACAGGAAATGAACTCAATAATGTTGTGAAATACAGCCAAAACACAATTCCAAATACATATTTTGTGCAATCTGGAAACCCATCAGTCAACATGTTAGAAGCCTTGTATTCTTTCCTCTATTGAAGAAATAACAATTTACAGCACACGTGCATCGTGCATATTTCACCAGGGTCATTCACAGAATTACAGACTGTGCCAAGTTCATAAAGTAAAAATCCTTGAGCTATTTTTACTTTACAAGTATTACACCAGCACAATATTGCCTTGCCCATAAGACATGCAAGAACTTGAACACACTAAGAGGTCAAAAAGCAAGTTCATAACCTTGATTTTTTGTCTTTAGATTTACAGGGTTAATAATTGGTGCATTTAGAATCTTTTCTTGGTAAAGGCTGGAAAAAAAAAAATATTCACAGTTTAGAGAATATATCTGAATGTTCAGTTTAATGAGTAACAGCTACTGCATTTGTAGGCTTTTGGTAACAGTGGTAGCTGAACTGACACTGATGGATTTGCTATATGCAGTGTGCACAAGCCCAGTGAAGCACAAAGTAAGACTTTGCATTCTGCTACATTCACAGGTTAAAAGATATTGTCCTGGGTTCAGCTACAGCAGTCATTTTTTCTCCTTCTTAGTAGCTGGTGCAGGGCTGTGTTTTTGACTTTCAGCCTGGGAACAATGCTGATAACACCGATGTTTTTAGTTGTTGCTCAGTAATGTTTACTCTGACCAAGGACTTTCTCAGTCTCATGCTTTGCCAGAGAGGAGGGGAAGCCAGGAGGAAGCAGAGGCAGGACACCTGACTCAAACTGGCCAAAGGGGTATTCCATACCACAGCACGTCATGCCCAGTATAGAAACTGGGGGGAGTTACCCGGAAGGCCCAGATCGCTGCTCGGGTCGGGCTGGGTATCGGTCGGCGGGGGGTGAGCGGTTGTGTCCTCTCCCCTTGTTATTCCTCTTATCATTATTATTGGTAGCAGTAGGGGTTTGTATTATACCTTCATTACTGGAGAGCTGTTATCTCAACCCGTGGGAGTTACATTCCTTCGATTCTCCTCCCCATCCCTCCGGGAGCGGGGGGAGGAAGGAAAAGGGGGGGGAGTGAGCGAGCGGCTGCGTGGTTCCAAGTTGCCGGCTGGGCTTAAACCACGACAGATATTTAAAGACATCTGTGTTGTGAAAATAGAGGCACTCAATCTACATGTTAGGCTCCTTAAAGACTTAGGATACACGTCTTTTAACAACAACTTTTGAGGCAGCAGAGATAGACCGCATGAAAGTCCTGTTGCAGACTGGAAGAAAAAGGCGAGGAAGACACCCTCTAACATAAGAAGCAACTCAGTAGTTGGAGATGACAAGGTAGTTTAGGACTGGCTTCCACTATGAAAAAAGTGCATGGCTGCAACTTCAGTGTCACAGAAACGTCCTTCTATACTGCTGAATACATTTGACACATAACCCATCAAACCCACTCCAGGCCTGAGCCCCATTACAACTTTAAGAATTCCTCAAAACACTGCTGGTCCTAAAAAAAGAAAGTTTCATCCCTATCCATCCAAAAGACACATCCTCTTCTCAAACCACTTTTCAAGTGTAGCACCTCTTTACTGCCTTTGTCTGGAACATGCAGATCATAAATAATATAAGTAATCTGTCATACCTAAGAAACGCCTGCTGAGTCAGCAGCTGCCTTTACACAGGAGAGGCTACTTAACAAGCAAAAATGGATACAAAACATGTAAAAAGAGTATCCTTTAGGCAGGAGGGAAATAGAAAAAACGTAGAAATGGCTGAGGTGTGCTACTGTAAAACTGCAGTCTTATTGTTGATATAGGCGTGGAAGTAGCTACTGATGCATGCCCACAAGGCTAGTTGTAATGCTGATTGGTACCTCCGCCATTGCCATTTTCATTCATGGTTTAACTCTGAGGCTTGTGAATGACATGCCATGCTAGGTCCTGAAGCAACAGATTACTGGAGACACTTCAGCTTTCATTCAGAAATCATGTGAATCCTAATAATCCCAAATAAAAGACAACGATAAACCCAGCTATGAAACCACACGTGATTTTTTTTTTTTTATCACCTCTGATGGTTTATGTGCCAGGAACCTATCCTAGAGATTAGCTTCCCAAGGGAAAAGCTTGAAGCCATTACTCTGACAGAGGTGATTGTGTTGGCTGCAGGGCAGAACTTCTGACAGGTCTTGGACACCCTCTGTACCTTGTAACTGGTTCTTTCAAGGAAGAGTTGAATAAACTCAAGCTGGCACCACAGCCTTTTAATTTAACAGGCAGGCTGCTACTGCACCATGGCAAGTCTCTCCAGTGCAGTATTGCCCACCTGCAGTTGGCTGCAGGAAATAGTGCATGAACTGGTTTTCCTGAATTACAACTGCTAACCACACAATTGCCTGGGAGCACACCTGCAGTGTTCTCCATAGAGAAAAAGATCCATCTTTGTCTCACTTTCAAACAAGTGGCTGCACCCTGGAGATGTTCAACCTTTTAAATGTTAAGCTTCTTCAAATTCATGCTTCAAGATTAATTCCTCAACATTTTACTTTATGTTCTTCTACAATGAGGAACACTCAAACTCCAATTATTTTTATTCACTTTATAAATAAAGCTATGTATCTTTTCAGAAGCACACTTACCTTCTCAAAAGTGGCTGTACAATACCCACAATTAGCCCTGCTGGTATTTTGTAATTCGCTAGGATATTGTACAAGATTCATTACCTAGAAAATACATGGTTTGAAGAGACAAAGGAATATACAGAGATTTAAGAAAATTAATAGGTTATGGAAGAGAGCTCCCATCTATTTTTCGGTGTCATCACTAGAAAGCTTAAGGAGGAATGATAAACCTTATGTATTTACCAAGTTCCACATGAGTAGCTTTCTCAGACTTCCCAGATGACACTCATAGGCCAGGTTCAGGTCAAGCACATTTTGATGTCAAAACACTTGTACAGTTATTAATGACAAGCCTACCTTCTAACTCTAGCTTTAACCTTTTACCTCTGTTTCATAACTCTTAAATTATTCCTCTTCCACCTGATGAATACTTACAGCAAAAATTAAAGGTTTCCATGATGAAAAGTAATGTAACCAAGAGTCACATTCCTTTTAAGAAAGACGATGTTGCTTGCAAGACATGAATGCTCTGCTGTCAAGTTTGGTCAAGGGGTTTCAACACTCTAAGAACAAAGGAAGGGTGGAACATGAGCCTGACTGACTCAGTCTTGTGTCCTGAAAACCCAGCATGTGTGCAATTAATAGGCTATGGGAAGATTAATTCAAATAATCCTGAGAGCAGGTTGCAAGGGAAACAGATCGCAAAAACAGCTCAAGAAAAAATGTCCAGCAAAGAAGCAAGCCAAAGACACCTCTCTCTCTTTGACATAAGCTAGCTAGTACGTGACACACTCTCCTGAATTTCCATGAACAATTCCTATCACAGAGTGCAGACCCATTCTATCAGCACAAAGGCATGTACAGAAAAGAAAGAACTTCCTGGGGTGCCACTCTCAGACCTGGGGACACACATAGGGTTCCAGTGCTAGTGCAAACTTTAACCAGAGTTTGCAACAGGCTCCTCAGACCTGCCCTCCTGATCAACAAAAGCACTGTGGAAACAGACAAAATAGAGTATAAAGCAAGTAATAATTCCTCAGCTGTATTACACTGTATATAAAACGCAGTATTACACCCTGGTTTTTGGTAGGAGGGCAGGGAGAAGATGACATATGCCAGATGATTGTCCCACTGCTGGATATGCTACAGAGGGGCAACAGGCAAGGAACCTGCAGCAAAAGAAGCAGGTCCAAGCCACATGTGAAATGAGCACCAGCTTTTCAGAGACCACTCTGGGATATCCCCATCTGTATCATGCTCCCTTTCTTCCCAAAATTAGGTGCATCACGACAAGGATGGACACATTCCAAAGGCATTTTAAGAGATCTGCACTGGAAAATCCTTCTGAATGTACTCAGAGCTTCTGATGCCCGCAATACAGAAGAAAAACACATGGTCTGGGGCTATAGGTGTCTAAACCTCCCTCCATCCTTCCACGGAAACTCCTATATAATGCTGCCCAGAATATCTTTACACATATTTTAGAGAAGGTGACTATGTGTCATGTTGTTACTAGCCAAAGGAGAAGCTGTGGTCCTATCTGAAGATGAATACAGCTTGTTGTCTTGTAACTTCTAACACCACTAAAATGCTAACAAGGGCCAAGTCTCTCAGACTTTCCTTGTCAAGCCTTGACAAGGCTTGTCTCTCAGACAAGCAGATTCAAAAGGTCTAGGTAGACTTTTTCCTCATGCAAGCCCAAAAAACCAGGTTATCCATCTGTAATCATCATCGCTTGAGCCCCAAGCTCAGTCTGGTACATCGGTATTCTCCCATTACATCTCTGGATTATAAATGATACTTTTAACTCCCACTTGTCCAGGATGACTGTGTGAGTCAGGAACAAGTCCTCTGTGATCTAAGGAAGCTTGCTGACAGAAGAGGTCATGTAGTATCTAAGAGACAGTCTGGAAATGCTTTCTTCTGATAGGCAGGAATTCTGTGAGGTTATTTTCCCTTAAGAGCACAAAAACTTTCAAGAGAAAAAAGATGTGAGCAAATCACTCTTCTTGGTTTCTGGCACAACCAAGTGAAATGCTCTATGGCTTCTAAAACCAAAATAGTGTAACAAAAAAAGTAAGACTTCCCTTGCCTTACACATGGCTGCCTGTTGTCTGTTAACCCCACGCAGGCATAGAGCACACTGTAGAAACTTGAATAAACAGCTTCTAAAATATTCGCAGTGCCTGATATAGCACTGAAGGAGGGGAAGGGGGGGGGGAGAAAGAGAATTTTTCAATATGAATTTTTTGAAACATTTATATTAAAGAAACAGCAACTTCAAAAAAATGATTTGTCTACCCTGAGACCCAGGAAACTGTTATACAGATGCCTCTGCACAGCTTTACAGCAAGGTATTAGCACAGCTGAGATAAACTTGAACCTCAGATCTCAATTTCTTGTTTTCAGATGTGCTGTTTAAGTCATACACATCACATGATGGTTTATGTCCAATATCAAAATACATATTAGCTGAAGACATATACAGAAGAGCAGAAAAAACCAGGTATAGAATGAGAACAAAGCCTCGTGAACTGGGCAAATACACATGCCTTTTTTGCAAGGGTGTTCTGATGTAATAACAGAGAAACAGAAGACAGAAAATACTGAGTGCTGAGCTTGTTCCCACCCCTACTGCAGACCCACGATCTCAGTCAGCTTTCTAAAATGGTGTTTACACTTTGTGTTAACCTAGCAGTGTTCTGACAACTTCCAAGAAAGAAGAAAACGCAAAATAAAGTAATAAAGAGGACAGAAAATCATCTGGGTGGAGGTATTTATATATCAAGTTACAGTAAGGGAGTACGTAACCCTTCCATAAGCAGTGCTCTACAAAGAAACAATTCAAAGCATCTTTCAGGACAAGAATTCTCTCAGAGTCAATACCGGTGTTTATCTCACAAGGCCAGACTATCCGCTTTTCAAGTAATTGTATATGGCACAGTGTCAAGTAAAGCAAACACCATGTCAATGCCCATTCTTGCTAGTGTCTCCCAAAATTTTACAGCATTTTTGCCATGTGACTTGATTTTACAGCAGATTCCAGTTCTTGGATATTAAATACATCATTCTCTGCTGCATATATGTTGTTTGTTATAAAACACAAACCTCTATAAACTCAAGGCTACATCCATTGACATCAGGATGAAAACTTAGCTTAGTGAAAGACCGCATGGCTGTTATTCCGAGAAAAAAAGCCCGTTTCTGAGGAGCCTGGTAGGCAACAAAAATGTGTGGATGTTCAGTACACTTCAGACCAGTTAATAACAGATATTCAGTCAGAAAAAAGGTTAGGTTCTCTGGCAGCTAACCAGTGCAGAGCAGTTTAAGACAGACAGCTTTTTGGAACAGTGAAGTGAGAGGGATAAAAGGGAGATATTTCTGGAGCAACAACCCTAGTGCAGAACAAAATCAAAACTCTGCTTTTGTTATAGCTACAACCTTCTTGAGATTTTCCCCAGAGATAACGCAAACAAACTTAAGCTACCTTAGTAAAATAGATTCATTACTTTTTCATGAAAGTTATACAAGATAGAACCAGAACACAAACCCCAAAGTTGTTTAAGCTTATTTACTTGACTTTCGTTGTTGAGCCAATTGTTTTTGAACAAGTTATTCTACTATGCAATATTGTATACTCATTTCTCTACTTATGAGACATAAGATTTCAGTTCTCCTTCCTTATCAACTATTGTGATGTGGGTTTAAGTGAGCTGCCATTTAAAATATTTTTTCCAGCATTACATTCATGCATATATTACAATATATCATTAGAGGAACAGTAATGCAAAGACATTTAAATACCTAGTTTCATGCACTCGTTGGCTAAATTTCTCTCAAATCTATTATATTTGCCTTTTTTTTTTTCCCCCTGACAGAATTGATTCATTTTTCTTGATCTTTGTTGAATTTAAATGAGTATATGTACTGACAGTAAATCATAAGCATAATTTATCTTCTTTTATCTCCTTTTCCTATATGTTTTTCAAACCGCACAATAAAGGCCGTGCTCCCTTATTCACCAGGATGAGGCAGCACATAGCTTCATTTTTATGGCTCCATCTACTGGCAACTCCAGCTCACAATGATAATATGGAAAACAGAAATCATTATCCTGGTATTGTTGGATGATAACTTCAGACCAACACCAGTTATTTAGGAAAACCCTTCAAAAACGCAGTTTATGCATAATGTTCTCAGACTAACAGTACTGCTACATCACATTTCCTAAATTTTAGGTCATTCCTATTTGGGATGCTCCTAAGAGCCTGAAAATCATGTATGTCCTGTACTGCTTTATGCCACAGCCTGCACGCAGCAAGCTGCACTAGGATAACCTGGCTATTGCAATGGTTTAAGTGAAAGTTAATAAGTTTAGAACTAACATTTAACCCTCCCTAATAATCTACAGATGTTTATTTCAAGCTGTTCAACCTGGATTTTGACATATCCAATACCTATAAGGTCTTCTGGGCTTATATGGTCTATTTCCTGGGTACCTCCTGGCTCCCGGCACATTTCTATCCAGCTCTGCCAGTCATAAGAGCAAAACAAAGAAAAATCTCCAAGGCTGCAATTTAACCATGGCAGGATGTTGCTTTTCCCAACAGACAGTCCCATGTACTCCTAAGGAACAGCAACTGAATGTAGCCAGTTTGGGAGTCTCAAATTTATAGCAGAAATAAGTGCTTGCACCTCCAAAAAATAAAACTTCAAAACCAAGCAGGTTTCTCCCTGTATGGTGAGCAAATGATGGATAAACATAAAGTCAGTTTCAGAGTCAGGAAGGAGAATGTTCCCATTCTTCTAACAATCTACCTTCATTTATGCCAGAAATAATGCATATTAGTAAGTGAAGGAAAAAAGAAAAGGGAAGTCAGGAAATTCATTTTCACCACATTATTGGCTCTACTAAAGTATTAGCAAACGCCAGAGCTAAAGAATAAATCCTGGCAGCACATCCTGGACTTCATCTGTAGTGCGCAAGTATCAGAACTCCTGGAGAGATTTTCCCTTTGGATGCATACATAAAAAGACTTCCTAGTAAGTACCATTTAGTAGCAAAAAGAAAATTAAGATTTAAGGTTGTGTTACAGCACTATAATTCTGTTAATATTTTTTCCTTTTAAAAGTGGATATGCCACAACATTAGAAACTTCAATACAACCCAAGATTGTTTGTGACTAGTAAGTACCATTTCTTGCTCCCCAAGGCTACGGGTACTTTAGCTTTTTCTAGTGACTGAGGTCACCTTAGAAGCCATGAAACAGGATGGAAATAATGAATGCTTCTTACTCAATACAAGTTTCTACTTCAAGTGGATCTCAGCTCTATTTGTAATTGGGCCTTATCTCTAAAAGAGTTTTATTCTTATGAAAATACAAATAGGAACATGAAACCCGACAATCACGTCTTCCTTAGCACAACTCAATACATACTTTCCTGTAAAAAAACCCCAATCCAACAAATAGAGTTGACTTCAGACTTTGAGTCTGAAGTCAATTACATAAAAGCAGCTTTCCACAGAAGTGAGCGTTAACATAGCTGCGGTCAGGAAATGAGAACAGAAACTCCTGTGCAGTGGACAGAATCAGTGCTGAAACAAAGGGCCCAGACAGCAAATACTTTTTGAATAGTTATTTACTGCACCACATGCCAGTTATTTGATTTTATACATTGAAAGTAAGCTTTGAAAAATAGCAGCCCTTTGTTCCTGGAGCACCCTTGCAGCCTAACGTGCCACTTACTTGCTCAAGGAACTGTTGCAAATAATTCAACTGGACAGAGGTTTCAAGCCAGAGTATCTTGTTTCTTCTTTAGTCAGCTATTTAGAGTTGACAGTGCCTCCCTCAGAGGTTTGTGACGCAAGCACCATGCATGTCAGAAGGGCACCTGATACCAGGGAGGAAATCTTTGCTTAGTACGGTGGACTTGCACAAACTCCATCAGCAGGATCAGGGTGCAGATCAGTTCTGCAAAGTGGTGTTTGATATAGCAAGTTGGGTTTGGGGTTGGTGACCTCATGCCAAAGACCACAACAGACAGACTGCTTCAAGCGTGCAGACAACAGAAACAGGCTTTGAAGTAGAAGCCAGTTTCTTGTGAGTCCTAAGTGCCAACCATGCACCGCACTCGGACAATACCTCTTGCTCTTTGGCAACTCCAGAGCACTTGTGGACTTCCTGGAGGGCCTCATGGCCTGCAGAGGATGCTTAGCGACAGGCGTGATGAGCAGGGCATCCAAGAGTGAGCGGTAGACACTAGGTTCGGAGAGTCTAGCGAGCATTTAAAAAGACCATGTAAACAAACTAGGTGACCAAACAAAGTTCAAATTGTCTGGGACCACTGAAAACCCCTAAACCCTTATGAAAAGCCTGTAAGCTTTGTAGCAGTATGGAGAAACTGAACCTAGGATAACCAATATAGAAATTATGTCTAACTAAACAGTCTCCAAAGTGGAGGTCACACACTACAGAGGGTGCACAAGACAACCCACTGGGGTGTGAAAAGGTTTTCTTATTTTATTTTTTTCCATTAATGAAGTAAAATATAAAAGATTTTGAAAATAGTATTTACTTCATCTTTTTCCCATCCTATATTAATTTATGGGTTTGTGTATGGTTTATGATATACATATATCAGTACATTAGGACATTTACATAATTTAGAAATACATAAATATACATATATTACATGATCAAAAATTTTTACAGATACGAATGCATGATTGAAGAACTTGAAACTGCTGGTTTAAATAAGCCTTTGTAAAAAGCAATGCAGTAAAGATTTAGATCAGAACTTTCGGAACTCAGAAAGCATCCAAAAGTTACTTGAAGATCCAGATTATTCTTTGTCATGCACGTAACACAACTTACAATTAGTTTACTGACTGAACCGTAAAACAGATATCATGAAGATCAGAAAGGTAGAATCACTCAGGTTCAGAGCGGCAGTGGGGAACTAAGCTAAGAATAGGGCATGGGAGCCTTGGACATACTCTAACAACTTGCCCACCATGCTATTGAAAAGAGTTGATTTCGCAGCCCTGCAAGGGACCCATTATTCTTGTGTGACCTTGAACTGTCTTAAATTTGGCAAGCTATAAAATGTTCCTTTTAGAGCTGATGTCTACCTGGCCCGGGCAGAGCAGCAGCCATACTCTTAATTTTTGATCTCTGATTGAAAGGAGAAAGAGCAGGAAGAGGAGTAGGTCCCGACTTGGACAGACTTCCCAAAGGATTTTCCAGCAGTACTTTTTCAGCATGGAAGCTTTGAGCCAAAAGAGGAGAAAACAGAGAAAGCAGGAAAGATTGACAGAGGCATAGTACAATACCAGACCATATTAACAGTTGGAAAGTTATGCGATTGTAAGTTCCCAGCTCACAGACACGTCAGGCAATGTATTAACCACTTGAATACTAAAGTAGAAAACAGCAGTTTTAATTTCACCCACAAATACAACTTTCCCCTCACCAAGCCAGCATTCAGCATACATCAGCCTTCAAATTCCCCATTCCAGACTCTGCCTCACACCACTAAGTCATTCCCACTGAACCAGGACCCAGGACACTCCATGTGGATCCATCTGAGTCTCCATGGTGCTGACAGAAAGACCCCTGAAGATCATTCAGATTCTCTTTTTCATAATAAATAATAAACATTGAAAAATTTTGGAATATTGGCTGATGTAACTTCAGCAGGTCTATTTTTAGTCACCTTTACAAAGTCAGCGTACTTCTCACCCCCTCTGAATTTTCCCTACTTATTATCTAGGTTGAGAGGAATATGAACACGAAAAAAGTAAATAAAAAGGGGAAAACTAGACTGGATCTGAAGTAATTTCTACAGTGGTAAGTCTGTAACTCAGGCTCTTATTTTAAAATGTCAAGATTATTCACAGAATTGCTGTGTAACTTTTTAAAATAATTTCAGAAATCAACAAAACACTCACACAACTGTACTTTATACTACTTCTCAGATTTAAACGCAAAAATGCTGCCTGAAAACCTTGCTTACACCTAGTAGTCTGCTGTAGATATACTTTAAAATATTTACCTTGTATGATTTATAGATGATTTAGACTGGTAGCTTGAAATTTTACTGAAAGAATTTGTTTCACAAGTAAGCAGAGATACTTCATGCCTGCCCAAAAGCAGCAAGAGAAGAAAAGTCATTAACCAAGCCCTCATTACACCTTTGGCAATGCTAACTAAAGCTCAGGAGGAGTTCATTTAAGGATTTAAAAAAGCTCTCCTTACCCATAAAAGACAAAACAAAACAACACAACAACAAAAAACCCCAGGTGTGATTTAATATCCCGAAGTGTTAACTACTGAAGGAACAACTTTCTTTCTCTACTGGTAAACATTATACTTTGGATGTCCCATCATTATACAAGTTAATGCTTGTATTCTCCTCCAAAAACTTAGGCTACTGGACAATCAAAAAAGAATACACATTTTATAGTAAGGGTGACTAACCTTTGAAAGCTAAGGGAATAAAATGTAGAGTACCAAAGCATTATACATTACGTATATTCTGATGTGCCTTCCCCCTCAAACATTCCTCTGCGCTTTGACACTATATATTCAGCCCATGTCACCAACTTTTTATAACAAAATCACCTTTGAACCCAGTCTCCTACCCATTACTGGTTTCTCTGCCTCCATCTAATGGCCATTTTAATTTTTTAATTATTTTTTTACATTTTGTCTAAAACCTCCTTTAATTTCTAAATGCTGTTCAGATTTCAAGAGCAGCATGAGGGTCAGGAGACACCTGCATGCTGCTCCATTCTGACAGCAGCATCATCAATAAAATTAGGTGAAACTGCATGTAAAATTACAGTTTCTCATTGTGCCTTTTTAATACAGTGGACTTGGATATACCTGGCTAATGCAGGAGGCAGCCCAAGGGCTGTTTCCACAGTTGGGGCTGCAGAAGGCAGCGGCCCCCCAGCCGCAGTGGTGGGTACTGGAAGCTCGGAGGTCTGCGTGGCCACAGTGCACTTTGCAGGGAGAGGTGCTTTGTCAGTTGTCTGAAAGCTTCCTGCCTCTGGAGCAGGCAACTCCATTATTTCCCTAGTTGATGTTAATTTCACAAGTAATTATAACAAGACAACACATGGAAAAGAAATCTCTCATTTCCTAAATACACCACAGTAATGGACAACCCTTTGTAGTCAGTGTTCTTGCATCTTCCCTAAGAAGAACAAGTAAGTAGCCCATGACGGCTTCTTTTTCTTCCCTAGGAAACAAACACTCATCCCTTAAGAATCAGACCATGCTGAAACTCTTTTTTTGGGGCAGTTTTACAGCTGAAGCTTGAAAGCTTAGAACCAGGCTTGTTTAACCACAAAACCAAACTACTTGGCTAGTTTAAAGCAGTTACTTAAAAAATAGGTAACAGTGTATTAGAAACTCTACCTAGTATCAGTAGATTACACTTTAGACACTGGCTACTTGGCTGCTGGTATTCAAAAACCTGAACAATAGCAGGGGGATTAAATGCTCATTTGGCTAAGGCTTCCAAAGTGTTCTCAAACAGGAGTTCTCTAATGTAAAAGAAAGCAGAAGGAGAAGCAGCATTCACCCTAGGAAAGCAATATTTTTGCCCCCATATTTTACTTCCTCTCACTTGTCACCAAATGAAGACAACCATAAAAATCTGACAGTTTTAGTTATATCAGTCTGAGACCTCTTTTTCTCCCCAACCTGGTGCTCATTCACCAATTAAATGAGAAGCTCCTGTTTTTGCAAATTCCCTTTCGCATTCGAAGGAAGTCATTTAGAATCAACGCAGAAATGTCAAACCTGCCAAAAAGGTGATCTAGCGGAGCTGAGGAGAGCACAGCAGCAGTTACAACAATTCATGACAAAACAGGGGTATGCACAGCTTATATTTCCTGGAGTTGCCCTCAAGTTCTCCAAAACTTGATACAGCATCTTTGTGAAGCTTTGTAAGTCACAAAAAGGGCCTTGACGAAGGCGAGGAGAAGGGGAATAAATCACACTGGGTATATGCTCCCAAGTGAGAACCATCTGACTCCAAATCTTATTTATACATACATACTCATTGTATTTTCATTTTAATCTTGCTTTGGCAGTAGTTAGGAGCAAGAAATAAACTCTGGATGTTAAAATTTCTGCCGAGAATATTCTTGGCTGTCTACTAATCAAAAAATATAGAACCAAAATCAGGATTAATACCTAGTATTTAATACTAAGTCTTTGTATTTACAACTATCATGAATAATTCCATTAAAACAAAAAAGTAGGTCTGTATGAATGTAAAAAACATGTATATAAAAGAGCAATGTAAAGACTTGCTGCCACTGGAGCTGCTTTATATTAGCTATATATTTCTCAGGAAGTGCCAGATTCTGTGGTTTACATGGTCTAAATTTGCCAGGATGACTTTTTAGGATGACTTTTTGCAACATCCTGGAAAGGCTGTAATTGCCTTTAAATATTTTACTGTTAAACTAATAGGAAGACATTGCATATATGAAATTGAGTATTAATACACTATAAATTACAGTAGATGGCTATATTGCCAAATGACTAGTTTAGGCTTTCATTACAGAACTAAAACTACAATAAAAAAGCATTATATTTTATATTATGAAGTCTGCCTTGTAAGTAATGAACCTAACTTTAAACTAGTAATCAAATCCAGATCCTTCATACATTTCACAGCAAGCTCTTTTCTTTCTTGGTGGTTCAGTAGTGGGTGGTACAAATCAGAGCTTCAGCCAAAAAAAGATGAAGCCCATTATGAAAATAAGACCCATGCCAGTCATCAATAACAAATGTGGGGCTTTAGTGGCAAAAGCATGTCTAGGGCCTGGCAGGAGCAGGCATTGTTCATTCAATTCAAAGCAGCTTTGTTTTGTGTTTCAACTTTGTCTTGTGCATATGTAACAAACTCTAGCTACCTGGAATTCAAAAAAACTCACCTGCACTATGAAACACAAACCATCAGAAAATGTTACTGACCTTTAATAAACCCTCCAAATTACTGTTGCTGTCTAATAGCCAAAATTGTCACTATCTAGTACCCACAAATGACCTCCAAATCACCACCAATCTGCCAAGATAAGTACAGGTGAAGCTAGGCCAATGACAGGGAAATTGCCAGGTACTCATCTAATTTTCTTTGATTGCATCATAGCACAGCATTATGAACTAAAAAATTTACTTTAAAAATATATTTTTATAGTTTTAAAGGCATTTTTCTGTGTGTTGCAAAAATCTGAATTCACTTTTGAGTTGTTGAAATCATTGAAAAGTTACTCCATCCAGGTGACAGAGTGGACACCCCCCGACAACATAACAGCACTACATATTCTGTCTTATTTGAACTGGTGCCCACAAGACTGTTCATAAATCTGCTCAGCTTCATTTCATTTCTCTTCTCCTTCCCCCTCCTACCTCTTCCAGGAAAATCCCTAGTCACAGTAGATCAACGAAGTTTAACCGAATGACAGACCCTCTCTCCCCCAAGACAGACAAAACTAGGCTAAACCAACACATAGGTAGATCATTAACCGAATCAAACCCCCCTCTCTGAATGATTTACCTCCCAGAAGTTGCTGCAGGAATGTGTTCTGAAAGCCTAGAAGAGGGAACACTGCCAGAGCAGGACTCTGCTAGCGGCAAAAGAGTGGCTGTTGGTTCTGGTCTAGCTTCGTTTTCACTCCATTCACAGTAATAAAACCAAATGGAGACACACAGAGAAAGAGATTTTTAATCCACATTGAAATACCATGTTGAACAGGAGGGACTGTGCATGTAAGTGTTAGTAGTGCGGTTTTGTTTGGGGTTTCTTTTTTTTTTTCTTTTCAAGAAAAATGTGGCTTTTACGTCAATACACTAACGGGGCATAAAATGATGCAGAATACACTTGGGCAGCGTCACGCTTTTCGTGAAGGCTGAGAAGTGTCCTGCTGTTTACAAACTCAGAAAGCCAAATAGTATTTGCCTTACAAACATGGAACATAAATATTTATCATTACGCTATAGGATGGGAAACTTCTAGGAAATACTGGGAAAGAAACAGACCCAAGTACTAGTGGGATTCACTCACCAAGTTTTATATGCTTTTTGGTGCAACTTTTTTAGGGTGTCAGCTTTGTGAAGATTAGACTATATCTATTTTTAATATTCTTTCAGTTGTGATAGGAAAAAATAATATATGTATATATAGAGAAAATGTTGTCTTAAAGCCCTCTACTTGAATACTTGAAGAAAAGCACATATCACTGTAATACACAGAAATAAAACTACAAGGTAGAGAGCAATCACAACCACAAGTTTTGAGCAGACTAGATTAGCCACAGGAGTAGGCATTGCTGCCTTATATATGCATATAAAAGCATGCAGAATTAAGTAGCTTAATGAAGTAGGAAACCTTAAGTGCTGAAAATCACTGAAAAGACTTAGGAATGACCAGGGAGCAGACCTCATAGGCGGTAGAGGCGTAGATGGAAATTCTGGTACAGGTGGCCTCTCCAAAGTGTGAGTAGCTATGGAGTTCTTATTCAGATTAATACAGGTATCCTGGGCTCCTGATCCATTAGGTAGATCTGCAGGTATGCTTTATAGGTTTTTTATGAGATGGAGAGAAAAAAATACAATAAATACATCATTTATGACAGGCTGTTTCAGGACTGAACAAGAGTGGGACAAGTATGTTCCAGTGGCTACGGATTAAGTAAACTACAAATCTGGAAAATCCAGACACATTTTCACTCAGGACAATGAACTGACTCTACAATTCAATGCCAAACCCAGATCTGTACCATTTAAGGAAATGGTTAAAAGTGAACACCTAATTCTGCAGCACCCTATTTCCAAGTATGTTTTAGAACTAATTAGTTACTAAAACACATAAATAAACTTTACACGAAGGCTAGACTTTGCCTTTCTAAGCTTTAAGTAACTGGTTTAAGAACTGTAATTTACACATTTCAGTGAGGACTTTCTATTCCTCTTTCCTGTCCTTCCAGCTGCTGAAAAGAAAAATCTGGTTTATCCACACAAAAAGTTAAATATTATTAAATTTGTGTATTTGTCTCTAGATTACTGATGGAAGAGAAGTTTCTATGTCATTGTTTGTCGTATTCATCCTTCTAGGTGATCTCTTAGATTTAAGCTTATTTATTTGTATCAAAACCTCTCAGAATATTTTTTTTTCAAAAATCAGATGTATGCTGGGAATTGGGCAAGTTACCCACATACAAATGGAAAAGCATTCCATTGCTTTGGAAACAAAGTAACAAAGACCAAAATTTAACATCAAGTGTTGTGCAATGGAGATATTAGGAGAAGAGATCACATCTTTAAAGCAGTAAATTAAATTCATTTCACACATTCATAAAACATTTTTGGAACTAGTAAGCTCTTAGGAATTTATAGGAAACAAATAATTTTGCCTGCCTTTCTCACACTGTTCATATAGTCAGTAGCTCGGCTCTATGACTATTTAATTTTAAACAAAACAGAGGCTTCTATACTTCAGATATTCAGAGGCATTTTGTTCTATTTCTCACTAAAGCAATTCACCCTTCAAAGGGATAAGAGTTGGTAAGATAGACATAATGGTAAGTTAAATAACAACATGAAGACATTTCTCATTATCTGAGGACATCTCCAGAACATAAAAATACTTGAAGGCCAAATCATTCTACCCTTATGCAGAAAACTTTAGGGAGAGTCTAAGCAATAATCTTTCATAGTTTTCATTGTACTGACGTCCTCTGAACCTCCCATCTTCTGTTCCGTTCATAAAAAATACTTCAAACCCAGCAAAACTATTTTAATACACTATTTGACATTTGTCCTGGGTTAAACCACGACAACATTCCTACTTTATTAAGCAGTATTCTACCAAGTGATTATACTGTGGTGTATGTGCACTCAGAAACACACTTAGGTTTAGTGACACAGTTCTCACTAACAAGTGTGGGGGGGATATCAAACTGCTTGGCACTTCTCATTAAAAGTCTTTAGTGAAATTATTGACATTAATATTTTCCCCTACTGTCCCTAAGTAGTTAACCCAAATGTGTGCAAGATGTGATATGCATTGGTCCATCATTACCAGTGCAAATCTAATTGTACTTTATGCTGTGCAGTGTTAGGCATCCACATCAGTGACTGTTAGTGTTAGATAACTTGGCTATTACCTGAAGTCTCCATTTTCTCTTTGGCTTTTCCTAAAGATAAAATGACAAATACCATAAGCTACTGCTGTACTGTATAGGAGTATAAACCATCTGAAAAGGAAACACAGGCTTAAAAAGCTTCCAAGGGTCTCCTACTTCACTTTTGTGCAATAAAAAAGCCTACCCCCCCCAAGTCTGCAGAAGCATTTGCAGTAGACATCAGTTTATTCACAGGACCAATGCCACTAGAAAAGCATGTAGGTCAGCTGCACAAACTACAAGCCATTGCAGTGGTTCCTATTAAGCAGTTAGGAAAGACTTGGCTTTTATATGTGCTTTACAATTGACTTTTGAGCTTTGTAACTTCTCTGATTCAGTAAGCATTGCAAAAGACAACAGTGAGTTTTACTTAGTAAAATTCTGACTCCTGTAACCACCCAAAGGTCCTTTATTTTATTGGCATCTACAAATGTTGTGTAAATTTTCACAACACACATATCCCATTCTACTTCTGTGGTAATGTTTTACAGTTCAGGTTGTTTCTTCTACAGAGCAGGGATTTAATTGTTTCTCTTAATAATATAATCTGTGAAGGTGCAATGGAATTACAGCTCCGTGCATGAAAGGAATATTCAAGGAGTCAGAGAGACTCAAAAGAAAAACAGACAGAGCTAAGATAAAAGCAACTTTTATTAAAATACTCTTCAAGCTTCAGAAAGCATAAATTAATGAATGTGTAGCTACTATAATACATTATTTTACAGGAGAACAATAGGGCCACAAAGCTTTTATAAACAAAAAAAGCCTATGAGCTTCACACTGAAATAAATACTACTATCTTATCTTGTTCTTGTTAGAGGATGTTTTGAAGATTTTACAGGTACAGAGCAACATTCTGCTTAATTTTTTCTAAGTTTTCCACAATACAAACGTATTATTAGTCTAAGCAGCAGAATCCTTATATTGAGCTTGCACTTCGATTTGCAACACTGGATTTTTTTTTTTTTAATTTATTTTTTGTTTGCTTAAAAGCAGTCTGCCTTCTTCTTGTACTTGGTAAAACATTTACAACCACTCTAAAATTGACCTGCTGAAAATCTAGTGAAATCCAAGAATATTATCCTGGTAGTTTGAAATAAGTGCATACAGTCTCTCTTCGTCTTCTTCCCCCAGACCCAAAATACAATTTCTTATTCTTCTGTTCATAACGTTCTTCCTAACAACCTACAGTAACTCAAACTCAGCAATGCAAATTCCTCCTTTGAGGCAGCAAAAGAACTGCCACAGCCACCTCCTCCCCCACACTGGGAGATTGAGGCACCCAAGTTGTTCTGTTTTAAAATCGATTTTTTTGTCAACTAGTGATTAGCGCAAGAACATTTTCATCTCATTTTTTACACATCAGTAGGAAAGTGTTAGAAAAGTATAGAAAAGGATAGAATTTCTCTCGCAGTAAGGCTAATGAAATAAATTTTTTCTTTTTTTTTTTCTTTTTTGCAAAGCAGATGGAAAAGAAGGAAACAAGGAAATATTTGTGTCATGTTTCTGCTACTTGGGTAAAATCACTGGACATTAAGAACACGTGCTGAGACTTCATGGTGCCAGTCACGTAATTTTGTATATTTGGGACTAAAGACGTGGATGGGAACCTTTTCCCTGTGGAAAGAAGTGATAGAAGAAAAATAAGAAAGAAAGAAAGAAAGATTGTCTTAAGCAGTTTCACAAGTAAGCATGCAGCCTCCATGCAATACTCCTGTCTGCACATTGCCTTCCTCTCTGTCAAAAACCTGGATCCAGTGTTAGGCAAAGTCAGCAGAAAATCTCCCACTGACGGCAAGAAGCATTAGATTTAGCCACTGGTTGATCCTCATTTTGAACAACGCTTATTCCAAAGCAAGGAGACAGCTGACCCTCATTTGCAGTCCAGAACAATAATACTTTCCAGCTATGCCTTGCAATCTGAACCACACTGGCAAATCAAAAATGCCTGGTTAGATTTAGGAAAAGGAAAACACAACTGACAAGTTGACCTTGCACAGAAAACCAAATCAGTCCAAGTTTATGGAAAATCTCAAACTCTCGCACAAACAATACTGGACTGCAGCAAACAGATACTTAAAAGGTCTGTCTACATGGAAAAAGATCTTGAGTTTTACATGCTGAAGTGAAAGGCAAAAAAAGCAGCAACCCTTTAAAAACACCAAATGTCACACAAATGCACCAAACACTATCAGTTAAGAATTAAGACGTGCAAAGTATTAAAGTAATAAAAATGCAAAACATCAACTCACTTAGTCTTCTTTGGAGCTTCATGTTCTGGTTCCTTCACTGCAAGAAAGCAGAAAGCTTTTATTTTCTACGGCACTAAAGGCATTGTACCACCATACACTGCTATCCTCCCCTGTGCCAATGCATTCACAATAAAAGTTACAAAAACGCCTGTTAGGACTCCTCGATTCTAAATACATCCCAGTGAAAATGAGCTATGTCTATAAACTTCAAGAGCCCCTTTGCCAGAAGGATTGCTGAAAGGTGGCTCTGCTGGTCTCTACCCTTTCCCTTGGCACACTCTCCAAGTTGGCATTCAGAAAGGCGGTTAGAAAGGGGAAGATGAATGGAAGTTGGGAGGCATTTCTTTTGGACGAACAGCCAGTGCGTTTATATGCTGATAATCCAAGCATCTGCTTACAGCCAGGCTGTGACCCATCAAGGTAACTGTCCAAGTGGAGAATATTTATCACACATGGCTAATAATCCTTATTTGGGAATAGGTTATCATTGGCTTCTAGAGTAATTCTGCCAGAGAATCAGTAGTCGATTTAATCAAACCTGCCCCCAGGGAGGGGGTCCGGTTTCCTCACTGCTTTCTTTATTGTAACACTAGCTGTGAAAAGCAGAATGAAATAATCACCTCTGTATGAGCTGCCTCAGTCTGAACATGACTGAGCTCAAATCTCTTGATGGTACTTCTGATGGCTTTTACATACCATTACAGATCTCAGCCAATGAATTGTAACTGACAGCATATGAAATTGAAGTTTTACCATAAAATTATATGACTGGGAATTAATCATTTGTTCCAGTCCACAGTACATGTAATCAAACCATAGCACAAGTAGAGGATGAAAACATAACCTGGGAAAAAAACCCAAGGAACTATGGATTTATGCTTCTGTTTGACTAAAGCACTGCAGATCACACACCTTTGGCATGACTGTCAAAGATTTTCTACGTGCCTGAAAACACCTTAAGTTTTCTGAAGTACTAAATTTGAACAGGAATGTCACTGTTTTGGTGATACAGGAGGGGAAAGAAACAAGAAATATATATCTGCTAACATCTTTGGGTGTAGAAATATAAATATTAAGACTTATATAGAATGTATTAATCGTGAACCCAATCAGGAATAATGTCCAGAAATGTCTATGTTCTGAGCTAGTTTTTGTAGTTTTACAAAAATACTTTTCTATGATAGTCTTCTGAAATATTTTTCTTTCAAAGAGCTCACCAAAATTCTGCCTACTGAATTTATTATCCAAGAGGGAAAATGGAAGAAATGTGACTGAATCCTTTTACCACTTATTCCCACTCCCAGCTATTAAAAACATCTATCAGTCCAAGGCCATTAACTTTACTTGGTTTACACCAAACTACTCACTATGATCAGTGCCGGTGATTTGGGCAAGAATGCGGAAAGAGCGGGACTGGGTGGTGCCTGTCCGGGGATGCCAGTCTTCAGTGTCTTCAATCAGTCGCTTCTTGCTGGCATCGCTGTGGGTGGGTGTGTGGTAGAACTCTGTGTAGGTATCCACAATGTGCTTCCGTGGGGGGCTGCGGCAAGGAGAGGAGAGAGCGATGAGTAAACAGCTTCAGAGACCGCTGGGGTTGGTGTAGCTACAAAGACACAGGCAGAACTGTGACTTTTCACAGCATTAAAAGGCAGCTTCTGTATTTGGATGCAGATGTGCCGCAGTGAGCTTGTAGAGGCATACCTGAACACAGATTCAGTTCTCTGACCCAAACACAGCTTTATAATTACTCTAACATGACTAAAATATTTTTCCTTATTTCACCGCCAGAACATTTGAAACAGTAAAAGACAGTGTTATCAAGACATTTACATGTTTAAATGTTTACCGTTTGGGTGGGGTTTTCCTTGGAGATGATAGAGTGAGACAGCAAGAGAAAGATTTCCCAGCATAAACAGGAAAAGGAGAAAAAGAAAACAAGAAATAAAGTCAGAAAGTTGAAAGAGAAGTGCAGCTAAATTATTCTATTGAACTAGTTTTGTGGGAAAGGACACTGAAATCCGATTATTAGTGACATTCTTATTCTACTACCAAAACTACAGCACAGAATTCCCATACTTAAACTTGCATCCATTTCCTCTCCAGGATGAGAGGGGAATTTCTTTTGGTAAAGCAGGGTAGTCTACTTAGTTCAGTTCAGATGCTCTTCAACAAATTCTCCCCTTGGCTCACAAAAGGCAAAGCACTAACTGTGTGCAAGTCTTTTGCACTTGGCAAAGCCTGGATCAGGCCGAGGCCATTTAAAAGAGTAGGCAGCAACGTTCTGGAGCATAATGTGGAGATACTGATGCTCAATACCCTCTCTGAAAATCAAAAAAGTGGGGTGATGTTTCATCTGGAAACCTTTCCCACAGTAACCTGCATGCTAATATCAATCCCTGCACTAGCACACTTGCAAGAAAACAGGATTTTAAAGCTTTGTTTTCAGTAACTGATGTAAAGAACTTGTAATGGCACTGACCAATTTAGGAAAAGGGAACGGAAGATCCATACTACATACATATTACTCCTAAATGCCATATTTGTTATTCCAAAGCATTAATCTTCAAAACTCTTTAAACATACACCTACTTTTACATAATTTACAGGAGATTAATTGTGCAAAACTAGCTCCTTAGGCATAATAATTTAAACAAAAAAAACCCAACAAAACCTAAAAAGTTACTTGCATTTTTGCCACTGCTTCCCCACTGTACTCTTAATGTCCAAAGTATTTATGGTGAAGAAAGATGGAAAATATGAATGAGCATGATGTAAATTATTAATTGTCAGCACGTAAGAATTAGGTCCACTCGATGGAATGCATTAGGAAATACTTAAGCTTAAAAGAATACTTAATACATGAAAGACCAATGTGAAAGGTATCACACAAAATTATACTGAAAGATTTAATTTATTGACACACAGTATTAGTGAAGTATGCATATATCAAAGCTCCTAAAAGACAGAGAGGTATAGAAAGAAGGACAGTGGTATTTCCAGGATGGAGTACAAGAAGTACAGAGAACAATGAAGTAAAGCATCAGACATTATTAAAAAGCATTTAATTGCAAAAATAAAATCTGAACATTAAAGCAGTAATTAAGGGTGTGGAACTACATGGAAATGTAATTATTTACATGCAGTTGACTGCATGCAAATGCAGCAAATGCCGCAGTGAAGTACTTTTTTGAAAGTACTATTATAAAAAAAATAGCCCCCTGACCTTTTGTGGATCCTACTGGTCCCTTTTTTAAGGCTTAAGAGTCCACTAGTAATGACTCGTTGAGGCCACAAGGTGGTGCCAGAGACAAAGGAAAAGTCAATGAGACAAGGCTCTGCCTTAACTCAGCCCTCAGGTAAGGGGAGAAAAGACAAGCCAGTGAACCCTCAATCATGTTTACGATCCCCAGTATGTACAAGTCACATCTGGATGCACACGGATGTTACTCTTATTTTTGCTGTATAAATTCAGTATCTCTTCATTCCACAGTCCTCACACCACTGTTGCTTTTATAGGGTACTCCACCATTAACTAGTTGTATTACCAGCACCAACTAGCCATAACTGCACTAAGAAATTATCAATACACACAAACACCACACAAAAATAATAATAATTTTTCAAAAGCTGCAAAATGTAACACACTGGGAACAGCAAGATCACATTATGTCCAATGCAGACAAAACCATTTACTGCACTAAGAAGTTACAAAGAAGAGCTGAAGCTGTTGCGCAAAATGTAAATATAAAACCTCAAGAGTTATAGTTTTTCAGAACAATACATGCTGGTTATACCAACAGGAAAAATGATCATAATTCAACTCAAGTGCTGTTGATACTAACTTTATCATTGTTGTTATCTGCAAGGGAAAAAAAAAAAAGAAAAGAAAAGAAAAGGTATTTGATGTGTTAATATATTCTTTGCTTCTTGAAATATTACAGGAATTTCCAAATCCAAGCTCTGGTAAAGCCATATATCATGTAATTCAAGCTTAAAACCATCAAGAGAACCTACAAGGGAAAAAATTAGCCCAGCTGAGCTTAAACTGAGTGAAATCTGTCAACCTCTTACCTGTTGAAAGCAGCAGGCACGTTTTCATGCAAGAGTTGGCAGAAGGTCTTGAATAAAGCATAATTGCACAGCCTAGAAACTGCTTTCTTTCTAAGCCATGACTAAACAAGGGAAACAAAACTTCCTTCCTCATCCTGAAGTGAAGGCAAATAGTTATATCCTGAATGTGGGTTGAGGGGAGCCAGAAGGAAGAGAGGACATTCTGAGTACAAGGTGCATGTCAGAAGAACTGCATTTGCCCAGTAGAGCTATGAACAAGATACGAACTATCCCCCACCCTTTTATTTCTTTTGAGAAAATTAATAACATGAAACACAGAAGTAAAATGGAATTTATTTCCGACTGCTCAATTATTCCAAACTTCAGTGTTCCTGACATTTCATAAAATGTCACTGATTCCATTTTCAGTGGGGAGGGAGATGATATGCTTCATTGTAAAAATGTGATTTTTGCAAGTAAAACTAAGTAAGTAGTGTGGAGGCAGACATCATAACAACTGTAGGGGGTTTTGTTTGCTTCGTTTTGATTTCTGCCTTCAACCACAAGATAGTTTGACAGCCCAAATACACTACTGCAAGGAAGATGTCAAAATAAAGTAGGTTTTTACAGTTCTGAACATTTTCAAGCTTTCCCAAACTAGATCTTGAAGGTTGGCAGCAAAACAGGGATTTCTTCACCTGTCAGCTGTGATACTCTTCAGTTGGTATGATTAATCTCATAACTATTAGATAGGGCACGAAACAGTGCTCACCCAGTCATCCTATCTTGTTTGTCAGGTGCTTACTCTACACTTCCAGCATTTCCCTCCAGGAGACTTAGTTTTATTGCTACTGTTCCTCCTTTTCAGCACTAATTACTGCTTTTAAATACTCCTCACACAGTTATTTGCTAAAACAACATTCCTGGAAGGATAAGAGATGGTTTGCCAAAGTATTCAACAAGTCGGCCAGCATCAAGCAAGTCCTTGGGTTTTCCCAATTTCATCCCACTTCTATGCAGCGCGGACTCTTGCCATCAGCTGTTTAAGAAAGGGCTGGAAGTTACCGTAACAACAGTGTGATATAAAATGCATACAGACTGCTTTATACGAGTCCACATATGGAAAACATTCGTACTGCAATATAAAGGGAATAGGTACCTTAAGAAGTTTCCCCTCCCATGAGACACTCAACTGAAACTGCAATTTATTCTGTATTTCAGTCGATGGGGATGTTTACCTTTCTGTAGGTACTCTTCATATACTTTACATACCAAGAGAATATCAGACGAGAGGCACTAGGTCTATTCCTACAGCCCCTTTCCTTCGAGGGATGTGAAACAGTTGACCACAGCTTTTAGGTTTTAAGCCCAGGTTTTACGTTCTCAAGATTGAAGAGAAACCTGTAGTTCCCCTCCAGCCCCTTTTATTACTTAATTCAATCCTCTGGACACTGCTGCTGGGCACAGAGGCCAACTGGCATGGGACCACTCCTGCCCAGCCTCCTCCCCTCCCCACAGCACAGCAGCCGCTGGGAACCAGTCCCTAAGGCACTACAGCTCCCAAGCCCTGCCCAGGAATCTCTGGGAGAGCCCAAGGTGGCCCCTGCCAAAAGCATGATGCTGAAACAGGGTCGCACTGCACATCTGAGTGCCCAGGATTGCTGCTGGGCTCAGTTTAATTTATTAATCTTCATTTATTAGTCTAGATGCTACACAGTATACAGAGTAAGCCTTTTATGCAGCCTTGCAGTACCCTAAATGTTAGGTCTTCACTATTCCTTTAACAATTTATTTGAATATGAAAGTTTTAAAACTGTATTTCTTTTTTAGGATAAAGGCAACATTAAAAGCTGAGATACTATAATGCTACAAAAAATCTGCCTAACCCTGCTGGATTCCTTGAATGCACCTTGAAATTTCTCATGTGTCCTTGCATGTGTGTGCAGAGAAGTAATGTGACATCTCTCCCTTTGCCTCCCTTCTGGGGCCTCTCTCCACAGGTCCTGCTTGGTCTTTCAGAGCATCTCATTCCCAGCCATCACAGCACCCACTGACAGACCACTCCTGCATTTTTGAGTGCCTGCTGCTTTCAGTCACTGTATGTAGAGTCAAAACGCACAGTGAGACACAGACATTGAAATTAATACCAGGCTTGTTATAAGGTCCAGAACACATCATGATACAACCCATTGTGTAAAGCATTTTGTGGTCCTGGTTCAATTTAGCCGTGACACTTCATAAACCGATATGTCACTCCTGAGAAAAATCATCACCTTGACCCCTCGAAGCATCCCTTTTAAAACACGAGTCCTTCCCTCAGAGGTTCACTTCTGAGGATGAAGTGACTCCTCCAAGCTGTGTTTTACTTAGCCCTTAAACAAGCCCGGCTTTTTTCCTGTGAGGAAAGACCCTCACAGCAAAAAAAAATCCCACCTACCCATTTTGCTGTTTACTCTCCCCCTGGTTTTCTCTGAATCCTCGTCGTGGCCCCTCGGCTACATCCTGGGTGCCGTCGCCAGCAGAGGCGCTCGGGCCGGCATTGTGCGCGGCGGGCTGCCGTGGGACATTAACTGCAGGTTTAGCAGCGCTCAGCACCGGTGACCGCTGCTCAGCGTTAGGCTTGGCGTTAACATGCAGTCCGGGCACAGCGAATGGGGCCGGGGCGGCAGCCGCCTGGGCCGGGGTGAAGGCGGAGGATGGTGATGGGATGGAGGTGACTTTGGAAGAGGTTACGGCTCCAAACGGCCTTGGTGTCTTATTGTAAGCCACGCTCACCGTGGCAGTGACTTTGGGTGCAACAGCAGAGGCAATGGGCACAGGCTTAACTACTTCTGTAGGTTCTCCCTATGCGAGATGAAAAAACAAAAAAGAAACACACAAAACCACGCCAAACGCATGCACATTCCTCAGCAGGGATTTTCACTGCTCTCACAGGAGATAACCCACCTAGCGTGAAACCACGAAGCACAGAAGCAAGCTTTACCAAGAATGCAGCCATGAAGTGTATGGAAGAAAACAAGCCATGCGTTTAAGGAAAGGGAATGATCCAAGCATGCACAATCAAAATGCAGTCCCATGAAGATAACTCTTCTCATCTTATCCAAAACAGACACCCCACAAATCAAATTCAAGAGAAACTAAAGAACTACTCTACTGTAAAACCCACTGGGTAAACTCATGTGGAAAAAATTAGTGGCTTCTTATAAAATCCACATTCCACCTCTCAAACCCAATTTGAGATACGTATGTTCCCCATAAACAAACAGCATGGGTATGTGTACACATACACTGTATGTATTTATCTGTTGATATGGCCCTTAAGAGTGGAACCAGAGCCCTGGAGCTCACTTATTAAGTGGCCAGTGCTTCAAGACTCGGTGAGCTTTTCCCGTTGCACTCCATCAATGGCCCCAACATCTTCATATACCCTTGTCAGATTAAAACATTCAAAAAAATACAAAACAATAAGTATTGTTTCCCCGGGAGCTAGGTTTTAACATGGTAGTTCCCAAACTGTGGCCTTTCAAATCACAGTCAGCAAAGCAGTAATATACGATAAATTACTTATGTCCACTGGAGAGGATCTTCATGTATAGGCCATTTGTAAGCAATTTCAGGTTTGCAAACAGCCTTCTTATCCAAAAGAGGGATTTGCTTGAGAACAAAACATTAGAAGCACTTGAGAACAAATAATTCCCCAGGGTTTTAAGGAAACTGAGGGGAACTGTTCTATCAAACTCTAGTATTTAGATAAGCTTCTTCTGAATACAAAGGAAGATTTCACTGCCCATTAAAAAATCCCCAGCCAAACAAAATAAAAAAACCTGAAACAACATAAAAAAAAAAACCCAAAAAAACAAACAATAAAAAACCCCCATCAAAATAGCAAAAAAATGCAACTCCCCAAAAACCCCAAAAACCAGAAACCAAAAACAAACCCAAATAAAAAACCCACCAAAAAAAGCCCACTAACGTTTCTCCCTTAGGGATAAAGGTAAAACTTGAGCAAATTCCCAAAAGCAGGAAGCAAATATTTACTAAGCTTTTTTTTCTGTTTTAATAATCATTTGTCAGGTCTTTTAATTGTCTCTTTTTTCTTTTTTAGGGGGTGGACAGGGAACACTCAAAGATTCAAATGCTGCAATGCTCTTAATGTAAGATAAGGAAATCAAGCATGTTATATAGAGAGGAAAGTTTGAATGAATGCTTATCAACAACAGGGTTTGACAGATGGGTAACAGTTAGAGCCAAATGCCACAACCAACACTTCTTGGTTGTGATGATGTACATACCTTGGGTACCTGAACAATATCAGGTTTTTGTACAGATGACACTCTGGAAGAGAAAAAAACATACGCATAAGTGTAAAAACCAAAGTTCTTTAATGTTTAAACATTTTCCTCTTCCAAATCATCATGTCATCACAGACACATAAAACATTACATTTTGTTTCCTCTAAAGGAAACAGAAGTATTTCAGTTACACCTACAACACTGTTGTTAACACAAGGAAACAGCAAAACCAAACTGGATTAATTTATCCAGATACAATGTTAGGAACTCTAGCATCTACCATCAAGTAATATTTTATTTATAAATTCATAACACCCTATCACCAGTTAGAAGACTAATTTGCTTACTGTTTTCCTTCCTTTCACAAGATGCTATGTCACGTAACTCAAAAGCTAGTCAGATAAATAGCATTTTAAATAGCATGTAACCTATATTCAGGCTTATAACAGATAGCTTCCTTTTAGAACAACAACAAAAATCCTTCTGAAGGACTTAGGAAGTTAAACGACACAGAAACTTATTGCAGTTTTTGGCCTTCAAAGGTAAGGTTAATGTCACTTGAACTCTACAGCAGACAGCAAAAAAATTTCTTCCAAACAATGACTGCACTGAAACTACTGTGGGGTGGTGGGAAGGAAAGGAAGTATCACAATGGAAAGGATTAATATGATACAGAATTGACAGACTTTGTTATACCTGAAGTGAACTGGCAATATGTTAAAATAAAGGCATCTCACTTGATAGTTGAGGGTTTGGTTTTTTTTTTTTCAGATTTGCATATACTGCTGTGCAAAAATACACACATCACAAAATTAAACAAAAAAATAAGCCAACCAACCAGCAAAAAATCTGACACACTAACATTTTGTCTGCAAATATTGCTGATGATACGCTTGAATCTCTTCATACGGTTTTGGTAGAAAAGTGGCTTCTTGCCACATTTCAGGATATTTCTGGCCATATTTGGTAGATGCTCAGCAGAGACGGCATCCTTAATGATCCAAGAACAGCAATCATATCCTGCCTGAACAACTACAATTTCTGATGAATCTTCTAAATAAAGTTTTGAAGAACTAAAGCTGGATTCCCATTTCCAGACGATAATTTGCCAGGGAGGCAAAAAGGTATGTTTAATTGGACAGCAGCTAACAGAGGCTGCAGTTTAACACACCTCCATTGTATAAACCAACTCTTCTATTTCTACCAGGAAAACATGGAAAGCTCGGATTCCAACAACAGCAATGCTGTTGCAGGTTCAGTAGCTAACCTACAAAAAGGGAGATACATAAAAACTACATGCTGTGTTTGGAGGAATGG
>NW_009923909.1:0-19436 GCF_000696875.1 Nestor notabilis | reverse complement strand
CATCCCTCCGGGAGTGGGGGGAGGAAGAAGAAGGGGAGTAAGTGAACGGCTGCGTGGTTCCGAGTTACCGGCTTGGCTTAAACCACGACAGTACTGAAGTGAGGAAATAGTTCATCTGAAACTATCTTCCACAAATCCTTGCCATAATAAGACTTTTTCTGTTTTCAGTTTATTTTGTAATAACCTTAGGAATGGCACAATGGACAAACAATAAATGGATAAGTAGTTTTAGTAATATGATCATTACAGTATGCTGAGACATCTAGTCTGATTCTCTGTTACATTGACTCTTATGTTCCTTTTCCTTTCATCTACAAGCTTCTGCTTGTAGGAGCAGCTCTTTACTTCTCAATTGGAAGTGATTGTCAGAAGTGAACATACTCAGCTAACCTTACCTGACTTTACTCCCAGGCTTTCCCATTCTTCCACAGACATAAATCCATGTTCCACAGGAACAGATGGTGTACATGACATTTCTTACTAATCTCTTCGTCGTTCTTGTTGCTGAACGGTCAAACTTAAAATATTTAATGTTTGAAGCAACACAGTGGCTGGAAGAGTGGCTATAAAAATAAAAAGTTCTATAACACTTTCAGTTCTTCTGGAAAAGTTAAACATTTGAATAATTCACCTTTAAAACTGCTGTACAGCTGGAAATTACAGCTTTGGGCTAAAATGTGTGTGCCTGAGAGTAGATGGGGAGTAAATCTATAGGAGACAGTGGATTAAGATAACTGGTATTGAAAGGAGAATCACCTATTGAAATGGAGAATCACTGCTGTGCTTTTTATTGCTATTTGTAATACCAGCCTCACTTTCACAGACTATTCTAGGTAGGTCTAGCAAATGAAAAGCAGGTTTGAAAAAAGGAAGTGAATGGAATTCCAACAGCAACAAATACAAGACTGGGGAAAAATGTGTACAACTGTGAAAAGCCATATATGAGCTGGCATATATTTTCCATGAAACCTCGTGAAAACATTTAGCCCCATTTGAAAGTGTGATAGATTCTCTTTGATAGCTGTAACGGGGTCTGTAGTAGTTGCAGCCTAATATTTAGCAACAAACACAGTTGGTCCTATGTGGTGGGAATTATCTTTAGAATTTGTGCATATAGCTTTGAAAAATGAAGTCACAAGCAGTGCAGATACAAAGATTCCCTACCCAGCACAGCAGTCACCAGAGTGTATGGAAAGAGGAGAGCACTTGAAAAGGCCATCCATAGGCATAATTGCTTAGCTAGTTTTGTAATTAGATTGTGTGATTAAATTAGATCCATGGTGGGAACCCCTTGGCTAAAGCAAATTATACTGGAAAATACAGGCCGTATTCTACATCTGGTTTGTTTGGAGTGATACCAAAGGAAAGAAACAGGAGCTGCAGATTCTTCCAGTCTTTGTGTGCCACAGGACTTATTCTGTCCAAGGGAAGGTCATGGTCCATCAGTTTTTCCCTTCCTATTCTAGCTACAAGCACACCGTAGCCTTCCACACCAGTAGTTTTTATCCAGTGGGTATCTGTGCTCTTGGTGCCTTCTCTTTAAAGCAAAGTTTGCTTGAACAGAGAAGTGTAGAGGCTTTATTCCATCCTGCTTCTCTGCGTGGCCTCATAACAATTATGGTAACACAGCCTTTAATGTTTGCTCCCCAGATGCTGATGAATGCCAACTCTTTGGACAAGAAATCTGTAAAAATGGCTTCTGTTTGAATACGCAGCCAGGTTATGAGTGCTACTGCAAACAAGGCACATACTATGACCCTGTTAAGCTCCAGTGCTTTGGTAAGTTTATTTAAAGTGGTCTTGTCACCATAATGGTATGCAGATGGTCAAAACAAGGAGAGTCGTACAGCATGATTCCCATCAGAACTGCTGTAGTCCCAGCAAGGGGAAGAACACTGGGCCTCCAAACTCCTCTAGCAGCTTTTTAAGAGGCATTGGGTCATTTCCCTTCCCTTCTGCTTGGCTGGGCAGCAATTCTGGCTGATATGGCAATGGCATGTAGAGCAGGCTTTGCTTTATTTGCTTCCTTTTTCAGCAAATTGCTCTCAGGAGTTTGCGTCTCCAAAACAGCCCCCTGTGCTCCTCTAAGTGCATAGGCAAGGCAGCACAAAGTGATCAGAGGTGACTTTCTCTTTGTATGCATGCTGCTTCTTCACTCTGCCAAAGTACAATTTAGCCTTCTGTTCTTTTTATATGCGGTGAGCAGTGAAATCCTGTATGTTGAAGCTCACCTTTCACTTGGTAAGTTTACTATAATAAATTAAATTAACAGAGTTTGGGTTTTTTTCAAGGGCAGATATTTTCCACAAGGAGTTCATATGAAACGTGAAATTACAGTTCAGGTGATCGATACGTCCATTTTACAACCTTGTATTCCTGTGGTTCTGGTATTCAACTGAAAATTACTCATAACCGTGACCCTGACTTTTGCTTTGTAAGCAGAAAACTATGTATAATGTGCAGAATAGCATAATTGAAGGAAGTAATTTTTGCAACCAGTGTAAGAGAGCCTTTCACCTTCAGATTCTGTGATTGTTCTTTACAAAGGGTGGGGTTTTGCTGATTTAATGTAATTTATCTGAAGTAAAATGGCATGCTCTTACATTTGAGCTAAATTTCTGCTTTTCCTCTCCAAGACAAACTAAGGAATAGAACTACTGTGGCTAGGTAAGGTGATCCCTTCTGATAATCTCATGAAGGATCTCAGAGTGTATTCCCACCTCTAATGCCTGCTGGTACTGTTCTAAAGGGATAGGAACATGAAAAGCAGCTGCAGCTGTGCTTGATGCAGGGTATGCCTGGCACTCAACCCCCGCAGCAAGCCTACTCATCCAGATGCTCCCTAATGCTGGAGGACTAGAGGTCAGCAACCTGCTGATCTGTACATCCTTCCCCATGGGCACAGGCAGGATTTTGCTGCCAGCAATTGGTATTTGCAGTAATTAACAGAAGGCATGCAGGGAAATCTGCTCCTAATATAGGAAACTAAAAACATGGATTAACACAATGCGACTACTTTGTGCTGGCTCTCCTTGATACATTTCCTTCCATTTTAAAGACACGGATGAATGTCAGGACCCAAACAGCTGTATTGATGGCCAGTGCATTAACACAGAAGGATCTTACAACTGTTTCTGTACACACCCAATGATTCTGGACTCAACAGAAAAGCGATGCATCAGACCAGCAGATTCAAGTGGTATGATCCATTATACGTATTACTGCAGTGAGTACACCTCTGTGAGGTGGTGCTGACATGGCTACAGATCCCAATAAGCTTAGACTGGGTCATGCTTGGATGAGCCTGCTCTTTTGGAGGATTTTGGAAAGCAGTGCTTGGAGCATCATCTGTTGATCCAGAAGGCATCGTGATGTAGGACTCCACAGGGCTCAACTTTACCAATGCAGACAGGAGATTACTGGAAGTATTAATGAGATTAGATTTGGGCTGGGGAGTCTTCACCCCTTGATTCACCAGCATTGTGTCTGCCTCATCCAGCCTTGTAGGTAATGTGGCACAGCCTTACTAAGACTGGGGTTTGGCTATGGGCTGACTCTGGAGATTCAGTTCAGAGTGAGTGACTACATCTAACAAAGCAAGGGATAAAAACAGGAGTAAGAGGGTATAGGACAAAATAGCTGAAATTGTATCTGTGCTTTCAACTGATTAATATTGAGGCTACATCGAACTCATGTTTTCAAGCTGTGGGCTCAGTGTCACTGTTTAAGTAAGGGTTTTGCATGTTCTTTTAATTTCAGTAGACACTGACTTCAGAAAAAAATGTTAGGTATTACGAGATTCTTAGAAACGTCTCAGAAATCCAGAGCATTATGCTGTCTGCACAGCTTTGTCTATGCCACACACATCTTTAAAAGAAATGTTACAATGGGTTTGATTACTATTGGCACTGTGTAGCCATAAATCCAGACGTCTGGTCCCTGCAACTTGCAATGAATTTTCCTAAGATGCATCTGTGAAAGGAAATGAGAATACAGACTGAATGCCAGCTTTAGTCACTCCAAATTATAAGACTGATATTTTTGAGGAGTAATGTGGTCATCCTCTTGCCTGAAACTGTGAAAGAACAACAGCATTTCTATTGTTCAATCTTCAGTTAAACAAACCAAGAGCAGGGTTGTCCTTTGAGTTCATCTAGGATGTGAAGGGAATGCAAGGGCCCAAAGGGTCTTCTGTCCTGCAGTACTGGAGCTGACACAGCAATGATCTTCTCACCTAGCACAAAGCACTCAAACCTTTATCACACTGGCAATGTCCTCCCTAATGCAGAGAAGCAGGAAGCAGGATGGTTCCTTTGCTGCCAGCAGAATTTGGAGTTGGTTGCAGAGGCCCACTGCTGCTCTTCATGGCTTGCTGTGGCAAGTTCTTTGTAGAAACAGGCATCTAAATGCTGATTACCTTTGCACTTTCAGAACTCACGATTTTACTCTTGAGCTAGGTTTCAATTTTGTACTCACCCATGCCTGTGAAAATGCAGTACAGATAATGCACAGACAAAACAGAACCTTGGTTTGTGACAACACTTATTTTTCACTCTATGTTGGAACAAAATCAAAAACTTGCAGATGTCCTTACAAAACAATTGTGCTGAGGTTTTCACATTCCAAGTGGAAGATGAAGTTTACAGTTCCTCTCCCTCTGATCAGCAGTGGTCAGAGATTGCTAGGAGTAGGAATTGCTCCTACTGAGATCTTTGTCAGAACTAGTATGCCTCTGAAATAGTCCAGCTTTCACAAAAATACATGTTTTTGTTAACGTTCATAAGAATGACAGTACTTCACAGCAGTATTCTGTCTCTAACAATAGCTGTAAGTGGATGATTAGGGACCAGAATTGCTGATAAACAATACTTCTCCCCAGCACTCTCCCAGCCTCCAGCTATTTTCAGCTCAGGGGATTTCCTGAGCCTGATGTAGTTTGTCTGTTTCGTTACTGGAACTCTCTTCCAAGTATTTGTTCAGTCCCCCGTTGAGCCCATGTAAAATTTTTGTTCAGCTCTGCCCTAGTTGTAAAAGTTCTTTCAGATGCCACCGACAGCAATATAAGAAAAGAAAAATAACAACTTTAAAAGATTCATTCCATTGATGGTGTGTTCCCCACATAGTCACCTCTGTCCTAACACTGTTTTTTGTCAAACTCTCTTTAACTTCCGTGGGAGCAGAGCTGAGTCAGTGTTAAGTATTCGTTGTTGACTACTGATTTAGGAAGTTTATTTCTTGGGTGTCCAGCCCAATGTGCTTTTAAATTGGCCCAATAGTGTCAAATCAGAACCCTTTAAGATTTTTGCAAAGCTGAACACTCAAAGGATAAGCCACCTCAAGCACTTAAATAAGGTCATAACTTCGAAGTTTAAATTTGTATTCAGCAACATCTCTAAAGCTAGGTTCTTTTTCTAATCTAAGTTTAGAAAATTCTGCATTATGTCAGTATCTTTTTTTAAATAACAGCCCTGCAATGATGATCTAATACTGTCTCCTCCACCAGAACAAACCGAAGAAACTGAGGTCTACCAGGATCTTTGCTGGCAGCATCTAAGTGATGATTTTGTTTGTAGTCGGCCTCTGGTTGGAAAGCAGACTACATATACTGAGTGCTGTTGCCTATATGGTGAAGCCTGGGGCATGCAGTGTGCGCTGTGTCCTATGAAGGAGTCAGGTAAGGAAACGTAAATGTCAATTCTTGAAATACTTAGGGTATTTTAAGGATAGTAGTGTTCCTTAACATGCCTGACAAAAGCCATCTATGAAAATAGAGGTACAGTTCATGTGCACACACATGCCTGATACTCAGCATGCTACATAACTGTTTTGGATTTTTTGTTGCTAGTGTTATAGTGGAGCTATACTAACTTCTCCACCCCATATAAAGTCCTCCAAGGCCTAGTTTGAATGTAGCTTTCTTACTACAAATGTCTTTTTCAGTAGTATGGTTTTCCATGTAGGAATATTGTGCTACACTAGTAAAGCATTTTATTCATATCATGCCTGGTTTTTTTACTTGGCCCTATGTTACTCTAACTGTAGCACTAGGGCTAAAGCAGTACATGTTTTACTTGCAGCAAGTTAAAACTACAGAGAAGCTCAGTGAAGCACTAACGTGATTGTTTGTGTCTACCTGAGTTTTATGTTTTTATAATTTACTTGCCAGGTCCCTGAACCTGTTCTTATATATCTTTACTTGTTTGAGTTTGGTTTGGAAGTGCAGCAACTGAAAAAAGTGCCTAACTTTGATGATGTTGGCTGGAGTGACTGCTGGCTGATGCTTACCCCAGGAGGAGTCCGAAGAAGAAAAATAGGGCACGATAGCAGCTTGATTTATAAGATACAGAAATCCTGAAATGTCTTTGTCAGAACAAATCTTACAGGCGGACATTCCCAGGCAATGAATTACTACATCTGCTAGAATAGCAATTGCAGTGGAATGAAATGCAATAGTAAAAAAATATATGGGGCAATAGGTAATAGCAAGAATAGCAAGGTTGCTAGGACCTAGACCTCTTCAGGTGGAAAGATAGAATGAAGGAAAGCTGTTCCTGGTGGAGAGTTAAGGTAGGCTTGAGACTTGCATCTGAAGTTTCTAGCTAGTTACGTTTAAAGCAGGATAAATCTGAGAAGGAACAGAGAAGGACTACCAAGATGGTCAGGGAATGGAGAACCTGTCTGACAAGAGAAGCCAAGCCTATAAGCAGAACAAAAGCTGCAAATGTTTGGACTCTCTTCTACAGCAGAGTCATGAAGGATTCCCACAAGCTTTTAAATTAAACAACAGTGCTGGTGTGAGGAAAAAAATTGGAACAAGTTCAGTCTGAACATATGTAGGCTTGAAATTAGATGGATTTTGATCACTAGGACCACAGGATTCCAGAGCAGCAATCCTGTGACAACAGTGGAGTACAGATCCCAACTAGCTCTCTGAAGAAACTTAAGAAATTAATTTTAAAAATTACATGAAGGTTCCTGATGGATAACATGCTAAACATCACTTGGATGACCCTCAGTCAAAGCTGAAGAGCATTATGTTGGATCCTAAAATCCTACTCCCTCCAAACATAAGATAATTTTCATTTGAAGTTAATATGCATTGTAAAGTATCTGCTTTAACCAAAACTACAAGGCATACTTTGATCCCAAATATTCTAAATCATCCTTATAGATTGGAACACAGATATTAAAAAAAACAAAAGCACATTGAATCTTTATGATGTCAGAACAAACATACAAGCTTACATTTCTTAGTGGAGGTGGATGCTCATTTGTCCTCACGCACAAATGCAGACACCCACACAGAAACCTGGAAGACTTTCTCTAGTTTCAGAAACATTTACCAAGAAAAATTTAAAGCTGACTGAACTGCATAAATGATTCATTTGACATGTCTTCAGTTTGTAGTACTTAAAGTGATATCATTGGCTTAAGAGAGTGCTTTCACACCTCTGGGCCAGGAGGTCACAGGTTCAAGTCCTGGCTGGGGAACCGGGAATTTCTCCATTTTTAAATACTTGTATATTGTGTTGGCCAGATTTACTACTGAAAGTGTTTGCTTATTTTCCAAGTTAGGGGCATTCTGAAGATTTGTAACACATCTTAAAGAAGACCTAGGGATGTAAAAAGAGTTATCACCAGAAGACTTTCACCATAAAATGGGTTGGATCACAGAACAGGTCACTTGCTGATCTGTGGTTTCCTTTTGCCTTTTTTATGCTCCTCTTGTATTTGAGGATCTAGGTGCTACACTTGGAAAGAAGGAAATACAGGCCTGCCACCATAAGGGATACATTTGCAAGTTCCTTCTGAAACAAATTCATGCTTTATTAAAAGAACCTCTAACTTTTGTGTCCCAGCTTGTCTTCAGAGCAGTTCCATTTTTCATTACAAGATTTAAAATTCCTGTTTAAGTAGCATCCAACATAAAATCAGTGGGAAGACAGAGAACTTCTGTAAAAACTGATCCATATAAATGAAAGAGAAATCTGGCCTTTCATCAGCATGAAAACAGAATTTAGGTAGCTGATGAGATCTCGAAACACTACTGTGTGCTTGATCAAACAAATCGTGCTGAAGATGACACTAAACATTCAGAGCCTGAGACAAAAATAAGTAGCCCCTGTTGAAGTATTGCAACTGAACAACATCATCTTAACAATGGTAAGACTCATAAGTATTTGGATGACAATATCAGGGTGCAAACTCAAAATAATAGTATCAAAGTCCTGGTCAAAATAGTGCAAACATGAACTGTAGTGATGCGATTGAGTACATCTTACTTGTATGAAGAATTTGTGGCAGGCCTTGTCATTAAATGAAGGAATCAAAGACAGATTGTCTTCAACTATGTTATTTCTAACATTATGATTTATGATAGCATCATATTACAAATAAAGTTTTTCAAAGATTGAATCCAACGCCAAAATGTTAATTACTGAAATGTATTCTCTCTGGGCTCACTGTGGTGTTTGGCTGTCCTTGCCCAAAGAACATTCAGTAATTAACCTAAAGAAACCACTGTGGTGTTTGAGATTTGTAATTTGCAGTCTGTAATAATTGAACAGTTGAGGAAAATTAGAAAGTTGGGTATCCTTCTTTTAGATAATGAAAGCAAAACATTCTTTCTGCATTGTATCCATCCTCCTCCCTAAAAAAACCCCACAAAACCAACCAAACAAAAAAACCCCAAACCAAACAAACAAAAAACCAACAAAACAAAATACAATCCAACCTGTTGGGTGACCTGCCTTCAGAAGTTCTGCCTCCTTGAACAATTTAGTGTTAGTGCCCCAAGTCCAAACTGTCTCTATCCAGAGGCCATCCTCTAGTACCTGGCAGCAGGACAGGCAATGATGGGTTTAGCAGCTGGGTCAAAATATCCATGGTAGAAAATAGAGAACTGGCCAAGACTGAAAAAATCTGGAATCTAAAATAAGGCCATATACACCTCATGTTAACCTGGACATGCAGCACCTGAATTATAAACCTACTAAGCTTCCAGAAGCTCCTGTAAATCCCTTATGGGACTGGAGTGGATTTTAGACAAGGTATATTATTACAGGGCACAGGAAATTTGAAGGGAGGAGATAGAAGTAACAGCTAGAAAATGCTGTGGTAGAAAAGGTGGTGTGCCAGAGTTAGTGTGTAATTTAGAGAAACTGTCTAGTTTTGTATTTGTAAAATGATCTTCTTGGAGTTTGTTATTTCAGTGCAGTCCCACCTTGGCTTCAGTAACACATGAGGATGCTAGGAAGGTGGAATTATGCGCCCCTGAACCAAAGATATGCCAGTCTGTTAAGGAGGGTTCCTTCTCCCTCTTGCAGCTGGCTGCCTGAAGAAGTTCTAATATAGAAAAAGGGGGTAAGGAAAAGCTGGGACTGAAGTTTTAACAGGTGTTATAATACTATACATTGGGAGAGGGCAGAGTGTGTGTTACATTACTACAGCTAAGAACTTGGTGGTGGTCTGACTACTAAGATAACATCACAAACACATTCTTAGGCAGCTGCAAAGGATGCCAGCATGCAGTTTATCAACCTGCTTATTTGTATAACCTTATACACACCTTTTTTACTGCAAGTTTTAAATTCTAGTATTTTGTGGGGTTTTATGGAACCACTTTATGTTTAGAAGATCTGCAGAAAGGAAGATGGTAGAACTCCAGTCAGTAGGTGTTACAGAAGTTCTGTGGGGTAGAAAACACATAAAGAACTGCTCAAGACTTATGTTGTACTTGAAGTCTCTTTATCTCCACCTTAGCATTTGCAAAGCCCAGACTAGGAAAACAGTGAGGGTAGCGGTAACATGAATCTTCCGGAGTGTTGTATAATGTAGGGTTTCTCTTGGCCAATTTCACATGGGTGTTATTTGTACAGAAACCCACATCTGTGCTGGTCCTACCAGTTTCCCCTTCCCTCAAGGAAGAGAAATAGGTACCCCTACATGTAGTTGTTGAATTCTACCCCTACACAGATTGTTTGACGGTGGTTTTGGTGCATGCAATTCTATATTCTTTGTAAACATGAGTTAGTACTAGGCTGAGCTTCCATATTATGTCAGCCTTCAAGTTCTGACTAATGTTAGTCATGAAGATCTGGAAGTACAGGGAAAACCAATGCGTGTGAAGGATGAGTTCCATCTGTCTTCTTTTGAGATGGTAAAAATCAGCAGCAGGACACTGGATTCCTTTCTGGAGACCACTGCCTTTGCATTTAGGATGGCATTGTGCCTCTTCCCTTTCTGGTAAAGACTCTGGACAAATGGGTTATCTTGAGCTCAAAATACTACAGTGATTGGGTCTTGAATATTCAAATTCATATGCTCAGTTGTGCAGATTTTCGGCTGCTTTCATTTCTGTTAATGAAGATTTTCAGTGCTTTTTATGAAGTTTAGAAGAGACATGCAGAAGAGCCTGGGAATGGTTTTCCTCGTGGAACCTCACGTTCCATGTATACTCACAGTATACATGGGAGTCAGCAAGGAGTCAGAAAGTCATTTGCAAAGTTGTGGCAAAACCAACCTGGCTCTTACTACAGCTTTTAACTGCCTAACTTGAGTAGTAGAAGATTGTTTTAGGAAATTTGAGCAGCATTAGTTGAGGAACAAAAGATGAATACCAAAAGGTTTTGAAAGAATCAGCCTCATAATAACATTGCCTCACAGATTTCATTTAGAGTATCTGCATGTGAGAATATGAATATCCTTCTTAACTCATGATAAAAATTCTTTAAGACTGGTACCCTTACTTTTTTCTTTAGCACCAAGAGTTGTAGAACATACGTGAATGCTGTCCATGACAAACCTCGGCATCTGTTCTTGGAAGATGTCAGTAAAACTACCTTAATTGTCAAATAGCACAATCTAAATGTAGAGCAGAAATATCTTCAGCTTTGGTTCACAGATGATGCAATCTCCCAAGAGAGCATAAACGTAACCAATTCAGACTGATGTCCAGAACCTCTGGTTGGGAAAGGCCATATATTACATGTAATAAATGCTTTCTTGGCTTTGTCCCTCTCTCCAGTGATTTCTTCCATGGTGCAACTATTGAGTTCTTAAATAATTTGAAGGAACTGCCTTGGTGTTGATAGCTTTGGCTCCTTTTTTGCATGTGATGGTGACAATTCTGAGGAGCTGGAACAGAAATAAAGCTTGCTTTATGGGCAGGAGCTAGGATTGGCTTTGGTGCAGCTGTTTCATGGTTATGTCAGGAAAAGCTTTTTTATGTAATAGTTTGCTTTAAGTATATGGAATAAGGAATAATTTTTCTGACTAAAGAAGTTAGGATTTTTAGGCCTCTGAGTAGAAATAAGGCCGACACAGGCTTGTGCAATTAGTTGGCCTGTGCAATTACAACAACTGCATATGCAAATTAGATGCACATTTGCACAGCTGCACTTAGGCTAACAAGCACCTATAAGCCAGTCAGTCCATCCAACTTATGTTGTGTTGTCTCTGTCATTCTAGTTTTCATCACCAATTATGGCTAATATCTGTGCCAGTACACATGTGCATCTAGCTGTAATCCCCCAGCATGCTTGTTTTATATGCAAACGTATGACTTAAAAAATGTCCTTTACATTTTTGAAAGCCTACATCAGCTTCCTTTTATAATGGCGATCCTAAGTTATACAACAAGCTGTCTCAATACTTCATTTGCAAGTTATGAGGAAAAATGTAGAAACACGTGAAGCAATGTAGACTAAATTGTATTAAAAACATAAGTCTCTTTTTCCTCTTGAACTGCAGTTGTATTGTCCCTGATCACAGCCAGGAGAGAGCAAGCAGAGAAAATAAATCCATACAGAAAAAGGTTTTATCATTGATTATGAATTACAGAATTTACTTTTTTTCCCTTAACTTTACATGAAAGATTCTTTTGAAAGTGAGCATTAATTTCTGTGACATCTAAAATGTTTTTGTCACTCAGGGGTAGTTACACATTTTCCCTCACTCTCTGACCCCTTACTGCCTTCTTGATCTAAGTCTCCTGCTGCCATCTCCCTAGGGCAAGATCATGTTGTTTTCTCATTTGTATATTTGCTGCAACTTTTTGTGCACCCATCACGCTTTTACCCGCAAATCCTATGGCACTCTGTTAATCTAGTTCCCTTCCCTGGAAAACTGTGACCAGCATTCAGCACAGTGACCTGAAATATACTATTTTTAATTTAAACTGTAGGAATAGCATAGTAAGGGGAAAAGTTTAAAACAACAGAAATTGGACGTATGCATCCATCTTGCTGTAACTTACTCTATCCTCCAGAGGGGGACGCTGATGAGTCCATTTTTCTCAGACAACCAAGCCTCTAGTTTACCTTATTTGAAAATGCCAGTTCTCATAATCTCTCCAGAATGTGCCCGCCCCTGTTATTGGTCCTAAATTTCTGTTGGTTTCTTAGGTGGGTTACTGTTGCTTTCCTTAGGTTTGTCGCCTGAGCACCTAGTAACTGAATCAACACATTACAAAAGAGATAAAGTCTATTCTACTTGGACAACTAAAGAGAATGTGCAGTATTAAGAGGCTATTACAGTTAAGTCCAAATCATCACAGTGTATGTAGCAAAACAATGATATAAATTATATATGAGGAGGACTTAGAGTGACTTAAGACTATTTAAATGCTCTGTCAGTTTTTGTACAAAAGCTCCATATACAATTAATGTATAAACTATTAAAATATTACTGTATTAACAAATGGTTAATTAAGCGTAATAGACTTCAATGGGTTAATAGATTATTACAGTTTTATGTACAGCCTCATAGAAGACCTTGGTATAGTTACATTCGCTTGTAACAAATATCAAGTTTACAGTATTCTTTAACACAGCTCTTCATCGTTTTGTAACCACTAATTTACTTGTAATGAGACCTAAAAATGCAGACATACAGAATTTGACTGGCAAAAGACCAGTGTGGCAGGAAACAAGTTTCTATTGTCGACATTTCTTTATTCTTCTTTAGATAATAAACAACTTTGTGTTGGCAAAATTGCAGTACAAAATAGTCTTGCACGATCTTCAAACTACTCAACTCTTGTGTACTCCAGAGCTCTATGGCTTTTCAAATGTTCTGACTGCTGCCTACAGAAGAAAAACATTGTTTCTACTACCAGTACCACTAAGTGAAAAATTAGCACTGTGTAATCTGAGAAACCAATGTCCAGGTTCTGGCCAATCCTTCCCATCAGATCATTCATGTGGAAGAAGCAGTGTTCTGTCAGACCTGCTTGACTTGTCCCCTTGCCCTTCACTGGCTGGTTTTATGTGGTGGTTTCTTTCACACAGGCCAGATGAGTTAGTATTTTGTGGTAAAGTATAGATTTCCTCTGCCAAGAACATTTGTGTGCATCTGTGAGAAAGTGCTTTTACACTTCTGCATAGCTTTTCTCTGTATACATATCAATGAAGGAGTCAGAGATGATAACCTGCTCTCTCCATACATGGATGTTATCTGGAGTTAGACGTGGGGAAGGAAGAATAGGGTGTTTCAGTTCCTATGTCAGCTGTTAAAACTATGTTTGTTATTGTCTCAGTGGGAAGCTGTGCATTAAGGGATGTAGCTAACATTTGCTATATTCTCTTTATTTTCTCATGCTGGCTTTGTTTCATGTACAAAATGAAACAAATGTCTTGGGCAGTGTATTTTTTTCATCTAGGAGAGGAGAGGGTTTTTGCATATAGTAATTACTTTACATATATGCTGGAGGATTATTGAAATCACCTTGCACTTGAAGCAGGTGAGATTTGCAATGATTTGCAAGTTCTCTAGGGAGTACATTCTGCAGAGTCGGACTGGCACCCATGACAGTTCTAGATGTGCACAGAGCAGCTTTGCCTGTACTGTATGTACAGTGTTATGTTCTCAAAGAGCCAAGTTGTTGACCACAGAATTTAAACAGACTTTTTGCTTTGTTTTCAGTACAAAATAAAATCATTCCAGGTGCAGGAGATCCTACCTGTGAAAATAAAGTTACAATGCTCGGCAGCAAGTGGGGCTGTGCTTTGCACTGTCTAGAGACAGTCTGGATTTATCCAACTATTTGCTGTCTGGGACAGTTCTACACAGCATGAGGTTTCTGGCTCTGTAACCATCTGCAATTCTTGGATTTTGTATCTGCTTAGGGCTTTTTTTCCTCTCTCTCTTTTGGTGGTTTTCTTTCCCGTCCTTATACTGCCTGATTCTCAGAACAGCAGGCAATCTTCACAGAAACAGATGCTAAATAGTCTGTAGCAACAGCAAAGGAGCACCTGGATTGTTCTATTTTAACAACGTTTCTATTTTCAAATAAATTGTTTTGTATATATTTTAGTAAATGCTAATGGAAACAGAGGTGACACAATAAATCAAATAAAAGAATCAAACTCAGCATCAGCATTTCAAACATGGACTTTGGCACCTAAAATGAAAAGTTGGTCTGCTTCAACTTCTGTAGTCTAGCTATCAGAGGAAGGAAGAAAATCAGAGTATTTCTCCTGTGCATTTCCCCTTGCCTTTCAAGGTCTGCAGCCAGGGCTCTTTGAACAGCACTCATACTTAAGCCTGTGGTTTGAAGATACAATTTGCAGATAAGTGTGGGTTATTTTAGAAGGATTTTTCATTCTGTGATTTCTGCAGGTTGGCTGAAAGTGCCAGAAGTATGGCCCCACCTGCTCCACTTTGCTTTCTTTGAGGTGCCCTTTGTTCCACCAGAATGAGTGTAATCACGGACAGCCCTGGAGAGGGGTGCATTAGCAGCAGTCTACACAGCATCCCTCTGCTCTCGCTTCCCAAATTGCAGGCCAGAAGAACCCGAACCATAACATTTTGTACAGTTATTGACTCAAATCTATCCCTGGTGTTATCCCGATTATGACCTAACAGTCTGTATTTGGCTCATTAACATTTTAATGACATTCTTCTTGATGAGAGAATGCTTTGTAGAAATTGCAATTTATGGTGATTCTAGGAAAATAAGTTTACTTCCAGCAAATATGAACCACAGCTCACTGGGACTAATGTTACGCAGCCTGTGTTACAAGTGTGATTAGTTTTATATCCTATTTTCTTTCCTCCCTCAGAGGATTATGCCCAGCTGTGCAACATTCCTGTTCCAGGATCTCGACGGCCATATGGACAAGATGCATTGGTTGACTTCGAGGAGCACTACACTCCAGAAACTAATCCATACTTTGTGGAAGACCGTAAGCAAGTTTCTCTGTTATGTAAAATACTTCAAATGAGGGTTGTAACTTGGATTATTGCCCTGTAGCTGGCTTCATTCTTCTGTTTGCTTCTGAGTAATGTGGCCTATTTATGTTTTAGTTATTCCTATGACACTAGCTTTCAGTCAGGTGTTCTGGTTCAAGAGCCAGTGTTGTATAAGAGTCCAGTTGGGCTCAGGCTACACTATTAATTTTTAATATAGTGAAATAGTTTGCGCCAAGCATACTAAATTTGTATTTACCAACAGATTTACAGCTAAGGGTCAAAAAGATTGCCAGTTTTCCTTCTCACAAATTACTTTTCCTTTGGAGCATAGGACAGATTTTTTTGGAGCGCATTTAATTTAAAGGGGGGAAAAAAAATCCTTTCAGGCCAGCTTTCCATGATTTTCCAGCAGAATTTATATGGGGGAAATGGTGACCAAGCAAGTCATTCTTGCTCAACAGAGAAGATGCAGAGCACAGTATGATCAGAGAGTATTCATGCACATAGCCTTCAGGCTAGATGGAATGGCCCACCTAGCAGGATGTGAGGGATTGTGTACAACATCTCACGTTGTACTTGAGGAGGAATATGAGGGTTCTTAATGGGTCTGGCCAAGCTCACTGTGAAGACCTGTGGGAGAGGAATGTTCACAGATCTCAGCATCATCCTCAAGATCAGTCATCCTGTACAGGTCCAGTATATTTCATCACACTTTTAGACAAGAAAAGTGGAAGTATCAGAAGGGACTGGTAACTTCCTGTGCTTTATACATATTGGCCTAAAAGTTCCTCTTTCCCAAAGTGCTTCTCCTGTACCAGGACTTAATTTTCAAATAACAGTAATAGGTCAGAATGGGGCAGGAGGATTACCACACACTATTAGAAGGGTGATGCACATTTCTCGTGCACACTGCACTTCATACATTTATACAGAACTACACAAATCAGATTAATGAGGTCATTTTTCTTTAGCATCTAAATAACCTTCTAGCTATACGCAGAATTGTAAAATGTCTTATTTTTTTATATCCAGATGATTTTACTTAAACAGTACTGAGTGTTGATGCTTAATTGAAATGTCACACAGATGGAAACTACCAAACACAACAAAAAGCCCAGAAAGATGGCTGGGTAGCCAATGTGATAGATAAAATACTGAGTGGGGAAGAAGCATTTTGCAAGTTATAAGCCATGGTGAATAAATACAATAAAATTGTGGACAGTTTTGAATTCAGAGCTGAGTCCACTGCCTTAGGCACAGAGGCTTAAGAGATCATGTCTCTTGTTCCCATCCTATCACTGAATCAGATACAGTGGCAAACAAATACCTAAGAAACCCCCAAACACACTCTGTCCTGATCAGAGTTGTATTCCTTGACAGACACAGTTGCCACATGTTTAGGGCATCAAAAATGTCAAGGTCACAATCCTGATATGGTCTGTATGAAGAATGCAAAAATACCTCCCATCCTGTGGCAGGGCCATGTACGTTATGTAATGTTTGTCACCTGTGTGCAATCAGCTTCCACAGAAACAATACACATATTAGAATTGCAACCCAGGTCCCATCCAGCTGGGTTGAAGTAAAATATTTTGTGTAATTGAATTTGCTGTGAGTGATAAATATTTTGGGTTTAGCTAGTTAAAATTACAACATGCTGTATTTATAAGAGGAATAGAAAAAAGTATGTCTGTATGTGTGTACATACGTATGTACATGCACATATATGTAGATATATAATGCCTTTTCTTTATTTAAAAAAAAATAGCTATGTTGCAGGGGGGCGTATTTTCCATTCTTGGCACTGTTTGTTTTCTAAAGTAGCAAAGGTCTTTAGAAGACTCTCATAAGCCCTCTGCAAGCTCTATTAAAGGACTTGAGAACATAATGAACTTGGTCAAGTTTCTTACTACATTGTTGCCATACATCACAACAGCTAGCTCAGTATCCTCAGTATTACTGCACTGAGATGTGATTTACTAGGTTCGTTGAAAAGATTGTAATATTTCCTATTTAATGTACACTTGTATACATCTTATGTATTATGTATGTTCTTGAGATATGGCGTATGTCAGCAAGTATCTGTCACACTGTGCTCAGCGTCTCCAGAATTTATTCAGTGTTAAGACTGACCACCATGATCCTTACTAAAAATCCCACTCTGCTAGAGAAAATCCAGGATAGAAACAATGTATGTAGTCAAAGAAAGGGGGAGTGGAAATGACACTACGGAAGTTAAATGGAGGATGATACAGAAAGGGCAGAGTAGGAAAGGCAAAGCAGGGCAAGAGAAAAAGGGTGCCTCAAGAACCAAGACAGGATGGAGTAAATATAGAAAGACAGGAGAACAAGCACAAGGAAAGAGATATTAATACTCCTAGGTAGCTTTGCAAATCTTCCTATTACAGCTGTTACAACAATCTAAACCAGTAAACGGGTTTTAGATAAACCAATGGTTTGTTTGTGGAGTTACTATATTAATTATATGCTATGGGGCAGATGGGGAGGTGTATCCTACTCTCTTCCACTCCAGCTCCAATTTCACCTCCATTTCTATGCTATATATTCATTATGCTGGTAAACCTACGACTCCCTGACATTCTCAACTTTTCCCTCAAAAGTCTTTTTGATGTGATGGGCTGCCATCTGCAGTCCTGTAATATCACTGCTCCAGGAATAGAAAGCTAGTGCAAAAATATTGTGCAGGACTAACAGGAACAATTCAGTTCTAGAGAGAATCTCTAAACATGTAAAAAGTTGATTAACTTTTTACATATATATCCTTCCTTATGTATAAAAGCGTAACTGTCCATAAAGCCCTATGACAGGGAGCACAAAAGGCATTGTACAAACCTCTCAATACAAAGACAACTCTTAAGTTTTGACTACTCACCACCTAGAATTATGGCAAGGACCAATTGGTAGATTATAGGTATTTGTACTGGCACCAATCACGGAAGTACAAGCCAATGGGTTGTTAACCAAAACCACAACAGGAAAGCAGTCACTGATTTCTTTTTACATTCCTTAAGGCAGTTGAGATTGATTTTTTATTTTTTTTAAATGTTTTCTTCTAGAGAAGTAAGAATGCAGCTCCCCCCTACCCACACCTTATTTATCTAGTATGCTGTTTTAAGGAACTTTTACCCCAAACTTCACTACCTTTGTTTCCATAAAGGTTGATACACATAACAATTCAAAGAAAAAGTGCTATGTAGAAAACGCTCATTTATCCTATAAAAAAAAAATGCACTCTCAAATTATGCAGTTTCCTCTAACAAAAAAAACCAAAAAAACTTAAGAGTTCACAAAGTTATTCAGTTCTCATCTTGAAAGATATCACAGTACTTTTCTAGTGCATTTAAAACTCTAGATGGTGCAGATCTGCTAAAGCTGACCTATTTTCTGCAAAGTCAAGTCGCATTCCAGTAAACTTCGGAGAGAATTTCAGAGTCCCACTATACATTTGGGTATACTGCTTCAACAGCTCTGTAACTTACTTGTTTGCAACACTTTCTCCACCCAGGTTTTCTGAACAGCTTTGAGGAGTTACAAGCAGAGGAATGTGGTATTCTGAATGGATGTGAAAATGGCCGATGTGTAAGAGTCCAGGAAGGCTACACCTGTGACTGCTTTGACGGTTATCACCTGGACATGGCCAAAATGACTTGTGTTGGTGAGGATAACATATTAATTTATCTTCTTCTGTTCATGTGTCAGTTTACTCAGTCACTTGACCTAAGGAGGGGCTGGAACAAAGGAGTTAAGAGATTATCAGATGAACTGTATTACAGATGCCAACTTTGTTTGATTTACTACAAAGGCCAGTGAATATTATTACAGAAATAACTGTTTGTGTTCCTCAGTTCATCTTGGTCATTACAACTGTGTTCAGTTAAGAGCCTAGAAATGAGCAGACACATCTGTGTAATGAAACTTAAACTAATACTGATAATTTAACACTAATATACAGAACAAATGTTTTTTAAAGGCTTTAGTGAGCTAAGAGATTGGAACTGGATCCAGAGCAGAAAAGTAATTTCAGGAGCAGTATTTAGAGTGGTTGAATCGCCTAAATATGCAGATAACCACTTGGTGGGGTTTGGCCCCTCATTCTCCCTGATTTCAACAATCAACAGACTAAACTATTCCTCTCACTCTCAAACTAGTATATCTGCACAACCATTAACCAGGACATCTAATGACTATGTCTTCAATTTGTCCTGGGTTCAGCTACAGCAGTC
>NW_009923908.1:0-7374 GCF_000696875.1 Nestor notabilis | reverse complement strand
TGGACATTGAACCATTGACCACAACTCTTTGAGTGCGGCAAATATATATATCCTTGCTTCATGTTTCGGTGTTTTGCCAATAGCTTGAAATAATTGACTCATCATCTGGTGGTTTATTGCAGACAATCAGTCCATCAAATACCACCCCACAGCTGATTTCTACATTATTCTTGTCCTCTTTAAGCATATGAATAAAATAATTTCTTCCTATTACATTTAAAATAGGTAAATTTCAGAGGAAACTCAGAAAACTTTCAAAATGCAGTTTGTATTAGAGCCTTATCTTACGAGTTTAAGGACAGCTTCAGAAATGCACAGTCTTCTGCAGGTTTTCTGTCCAAAGATTAATTTTGCCTAGTGGGTTCTTTCCTCAGCAACTCTAATTTCCTAGCTACCAGCATTTCTATCAGGATAGTTATATTTGCTAGAGATACTCTGTTTTAAACAACTGAACTATCTCAATGCCCTAATGTATATGTAATTGAATCAATATATATGTACTTCTACTGTTGTTCAACTGTTCTACTGTACTTCAATATATCTGTACTATCTACTTCTACTGTTGTTAGTCATCTTGATCTCTGAAACCGGAATAAGAAATTGTTTTTTACTGAAATAACCGCTACCAGATAACCAGTGTGCCAGCTTAGCTACACCAGCATGACTGCAGAAAGAAATGGATCATGGTACAGACAGTGCTTAAGGACATACTGTTCTGATCGTAAACAGTATCAGTTAAGATCCTTCTGCCCCAGCTGCTTGCTACTGCTTCTCTGTTACAATCCAACATTCCTATCTCCTGAAATCCATAACACGTTTCTGTGTGCAGCTGCACCTTGGTTCTCTCAAAGTACTGTACTGAGAAAATGTGGGAGACAATGGAAACTATTTGATTATTGCCAAAGAGAAGTAACTGCTTGGCTGGAGAAGAAAGAGTTAAAGAGGAAACAAAGTACAATCAAGCAGAGCAACCCAGCTGGCTGAAGAGGAGAGAGCATAAGACACCAAGACACCTAGCTGAGGAGGAGAGAGCATAAAGATAAGAGACTGGCTACTCTGGGACTGGCTTTGAGAGGGCAAGCAGTGTTAAAAAACAAACTATAAGTCAGGAACTAAACATGATAGGCTACAAATAGAATGGTATAAAAGCTAGAGCAATAGGCTAAAAATAACTGTTGTTAGAATGGTATAAAAAGTTAGAGCAGTAGGCAATAAAGCGATTCACTGCATGAAGATGCTCTGGGTCCGTGCCTTCAAGCCCTCAAGAAAAGACATATAAACTAACAAGAAGTACATCAGTTTATATGACTCGTCTATCCTCATCAACATCTGCCACTGTTCAACCTTCAAGTTTATTTATGCTGGATAGCAGAATATGGTGCAGCGAGCAACGAATGACTTGCTTCAAAATCAGAAGTTAATCAGCCATTCTCACAGTGATTCTGTGTCTAAGTTAATAAACCTGCTGAGACACCAGGCAGGAGGTTAAGGAGAAACCTTGATGTGAGCAGTACTTTCTCATGGAAAATCAAGAAGAAGCTGGAGGCAATTATTTTCCTAATCTGGATCACTCTAGAAGAAGCAGTTCATTTGATCCAATTTTCTGTACCTTTCAAAACACTATAAAACATTTTAGTGTATCTAGGAATCAAAACCCTGTATTATTTTCACATGACTTTGTTATTTCCTTCTCATTTCCCTTGAGTCATATTCTACCTATTAAAAAAAATAATTAAAAAAAAACCAAAACACCACACAAACCTAAAGCATAATCTCTTGATCCCTTTCAAGGGATGGAAAAAAATATTTAGCACTATTTGTTCAGGAAAATTGTTCTAGATCTTGCTGCTTGGAGGCACAATTAAGTGTAAATGTTCCTTTACAGCAAAATAACAACTTCATTTACGAACACATAAAATGGACTTTAAAACTACAGGATTTTATACCTATTCATAGGATTTTAGTGCTGTTCTTATAAAAACAAGCACAAAAGACCTGTTTGCTTAATGTTCTTCTTTTTTCTTTCCCTTTCTCCATTAATCTCAGCAAATTTCAAGGTCATACTGAAAGTTAGTGCATAGCAATGTGCACTAATGTAGTTAATGCACAGGAATCTGTACTAATAAATCCATTTCTATTTATTTTTAAAGCAGCTAAGTGATTTTTGCTTCAAAGGAGTTTTTTCAAGCAATTGGATGGTGTCTCATTTATAATTCCACTGATGTTACTTGCAAGATTCTCTATTTTTAAAATAGAAATAATAGTGTAATCTATCCCCACATGGTTTAAAACTTAAACTATTTCAGTTAACAGTATTCTCTACGGAATGAATTGAAGGACTAATGAACTGTACCATTACCAGTTTAAACGGTAAGAAATAAGAATATTTTAAAAATTATATGGATTAAGAATGGACCAATTAGTGTATCTCAGAAAATACAACATTTGTCAGTGGGGAATCATTATCAAATATTATTTTCCTATATAAACTTTCAGTCGGATGGTTGTATGTCCAGTGATCCATGTGATCTAGAATGAAATATAAACTTAAGAATTTTCATAGGGTACTAAAGATATACCAGATATATAGCAGAATGAAATGCCATCAAGAATTACCAGCTCAAATCCTAGAAGCAACATATCTGGATTCCTGTAGTTTGTTCCTTAATTAATTACCTTGCATCTCAGTAGAAATTATTAACTTGGGCACAGGGTCAGTCTGAGAGTGGCTGTTTAGCTTCTGATTTTGAAGCAAGTCATTTGAGGATAGCATGAGCTATAAATATGACTGAGGAATTAAGAATGGCAAACAATGACAGATCAGTCACACAGAGGGATCCGAATCTCTTTGTAGGGTAGGCCCCCTTAAATTGCTTTAATGCAACAAAGTTCAAGATTATACAGGCAATGACTAAAATGCAGATATTAAAAAGGTTACTAACTTTGAGATGATGTATATTTTGCAGTGAATAAGTGAACTAATATGATACAGTGCCTTGCAGAAACAAAAAACCTAAGAAAATGTTTGAATATGAACACAGGAGTATAACTGAAAAAGGGAAAGAGCTAATGTTTTATCCTCAGAAAAAATGGCAGTCACTGATGAAGCTAGAATTACAGTTCTGCTCACCATATTTTAATAACGAAGTGGAAAAAATGGGAAAGGTAAAATGAAGCCATACAAAAAAGAAAATGCATTACAGTTCAACAATTTTGTGTCTTAGTGTGGTTATTCTGTTTGATTTCAGTAAGTAAGCAATTTTTTAGAAGGTAAATACTATACTTGAAGAGGATTTTGATCCAGTTGCTGACTGAAGCCCAAGAAATTCCAATTAAAATTTGCTCTTACATTTACAGGTAAGAGAACTGGCTCAATTCCCCATTTTTGGTTTCTGGAAATTGATGACAATATCCTTTCTAGAATCTATTCTTCAGCCAGTAACATGCTATCGGTCTCAGCAAAGCAGTGAGAGAAGCAGTTTCTATGAAAGGTGACATAGAAGGGATCAAACTAAGTGAATTAATTAGGTATTCTGCCTTTAAAAATCCATTTATTAATGACAAAATCTGAATAAATGAGCCAAGAAACTTCAGTTACTTTATAATGCATTCATAGAATCATAGAATCATAGAATCATTAAGGTTGGAGAAGACCCTTAAGATCAAGTGCACTTACAGTTTATTCTGACTGATTTCAGTGCCATGGGAAAATAATTACAATAAACTCCCAAGAGTAACTGTGGTTCAAGCATGATCCTCAATTTGTTGTTGAATGTGAGACAAAATTTCTGGTGAGTCATGCCATTCACACCCACTGCTGTGATGCTCAGTGCCACCTACACAACCTCTGTACTGTATCTGGAGACTGGGCTAGAGAGCTACAGTACTCACTGTGTGCATCCCCTTGGCTCACATAGCATTTCAAACACCAGGGAAAATGCTTCATATAGCTCTTACCAGTTATTAAGTGTGTTTAGAAGGTCATCCTTTGGAAAGTTAATATGCAGCCAGACATCCTCCTACCTGAGACTGCCTTTGTCCTAAAGACATATTATGGGAAAAGAGAGTTTTCTTTTGGGATGTGGTATGATGGTGATGTCAGATGTGCTTTGCTACTGATAGCCTGACAGAAGGCTACAAAAGCAAGGATGCTTCTCAGAGCCTGGGCTGCATAAAAAGAGGTGGAGAAAAACAAAGCAAGAGGGCAGATGCTGAAACCTGGTGCTGAGAGGGAAAGAAAGGGCAGGTCTGTTCAGGACACCTGGCAGACAGAGCTTACAGCTGCAGCGCAGTGCTGGGAGAGTGGCAGTGATGATCAGTCAAGTAATCTCCCTCGCACCCATTTCCCTTCAGGATGGGGAAGTCTCTCTGTTACCACATCCTCACTCCTGACCCCGCAGGACTGAGCAGACACTGGGACCGTGTTAGGTCCCATCAAAGCTGGGGGTAAGGGGATAGAGGAGTCACAAAATTAAATATAGCAAAAGAAAAGAACCACTGATCTAGCAAGCAAGTTTGCAGTGCACAAGCTATTCAGCACTGAGCCCTTGGCAAATACAGAGGGCTAACTGCCACCACCTGTGCTGATTTGGTATTATTTATATACATACCCTTTCCCATAGAGCTTGTACTGAGAGTAATATGGTCAAAAACACATCAAAGTTTAATGTGTGATGTGGGAACACTGCATACCTATAGAAACTACCTAGTTTTCTTACATTTCCATGGATGACTCAGACAAAGAAATAGAGAAATTGATTACATATTAGCATCCTACAGAAACTAGAGACCAAAAATTGTGTCTTTGAGTGAGTATAAGTGAGCAGTACATATTAATTACAATCTTGATTCAAATTACTTCTGTTTTGCAAGAGACCTCTAGAGTAGCTGTGGATCTTTTTCTGCTCAAAACACTGACTTCTCCAAGATCAATACTCCACACATAAGTGGAATATTTATCCAGACAGCATCTGGGAGGCTTCAAGATAGCAGAGCTTTACAATAAATTATTGAATATCAATATTTTAATTGGTTCCAAATTTTCATGCAAGCGTAACTGAAATTAATCTTTAAATTTACTAGATAAAAGTGAAATAAAATACACATTTTCCATCATTTTATCATTGATTTCTACATAGGAGTTACTTGCACTTTATCAGGCTGTTACAAAGATTGTTTTAATCCCAGTATAAAATCTAATGGAGGAGATTTCAATTTACAAGGCTGACATAACAAGTCTGTTAAAACATCATACAACCCTTGTCATCTAAGCATATTTTCTTACTTCTTGAAACACTCTCCTTAAATCCAGCTTCTTTTTATACATTCATTCCTAGTCCCTTTCACTGATAAAGACATTCACATACTGGGAGAAATTTTGGCAGTCAACCTACTTTTGAAAAGTTGGGGTTTAAGCCTATCAAATTGTGCTCGCCCATTCTGTGGTCCAATATAGGACCCTTGGTGATGGCGACACAGCCATTTGTGGGTCCACCTTGCAGCACACAGCAAGGAACAGATTTCACTTTAAAAAATAAAACAGCCGTTCTTCTTTTGTTGTCAGATAACTGTAATTCCTATCTGTTTCCCACTGCAGTGCCCCATCATATGGTAGTGAAGAGAGTAGTAAGGAAGGAATGGGAAGGAGCAGCAGTTCTGGAGTCCAGATTCACTGGACAGTATCATAATACATAAAATAATGGCAGCAACACTTCAACAAACTTCTCTAAGGAAACAAAACTACACTTCAGCTCTTTGCTATGATCTGTATACTATTTGGTTCTGAACTGTGACATAGCACCAATTTTTTACTGCTGGTTTGTAGTTTTGATATGTATTTATTTTTCTACTGCACCTGGTAAAAAGAGTCTCTGTCTTCACTTTGTCTTCATCATCTTGTTCTGATCTCCCTCTTCTTCACACCCGGCCAGCATAAACATTTATGAAAGCATGCAGTAAACTAGCCCAAGCACTAGCCTTTCTGAAAAATAACAAAGTATAATATTGTATTAGCATTACATGTATTCTGAGAGAGTGAAAAAAAAAATAGATGGGGGCATAAAGGAAATAAGAATAGACATCTATTTCCAATGAATAAGTTGATTTATGTGCATGCCAAAGTACAGCCTCAGAAACTAATTACAGGCAATGATTTTTTCTTCCATCTCTGTATAAGAAAACCCATCTTTTTCACTGTGTTAGTACGGTTTTACTGCTTTATACCTTATGGAGCACTTCACAATATTTGCTGAATGTAGCATGTTTTTCATTTGTCTTTTCCAGCTCTTTCCAAATAAAAATGAGGATGAAAATTATAATGAAGAGAAGGATAGCTGTGAAAAATACTGAAGGTAAGAAGCATGGACACTCTTACAGCTCACTCACCTGACTTCTGGCCTCTAGAAACAGTTTGTTGTTTGGAAGTAACAATATTTACTTTCAGCTAAGTACACATCTGTTATTCAATGTATGACACCTGCTGCATTACCATGGAGTTTTTAAGGCTGCATAAAACACAATTCCTTATTTTTATCCACTGTTAGAAAAATAAATTGTTTGTAAGCATCCAGAATAGTCAGGATCTGCCCCTTAGTTCCATGCAGAAAGGGAACATGCCAGTTACACATGATCTTGTAGATTATATTTATAGTTGCAATATTTTTTTCTTTTTTTTGTCAGTGCTTCTCTATTCTTGTTCACACAACATCAGGAGCTTTGCGCTGAGGTCTGACACCTCACCTCTCCCATTCCACCTTCCAGAATTTAGTTATAAGCCAGAAGTGAACAACTCTTTTCAAAACTGTTTTTTTCTGCAGTAAATTTGCTTTAAGCAATATCCCATTTCATTGAAAATTTTCATTTCTCACTCAAAAAAAGAAAAAAAAACCCACCAACAAACCAAACAATCCATATCAAACCATTTCTTCCACTGAACAGCGTGACATTTTTGTCAGATGTCAGTTCCCTTTTGAACCATCATCTGGTATTTTATTTATATCCCCTTATGAGTGTTGAAGACTAAGCACATAAGAATCCATGTTTTAAGCATCCAGCATTGTCATTCAGTGAAACTACATCTCCCACAATGCCAAACTAGTGGAGGATAAGAACCATTCTGTCTTTTTACTGCCTAGAATAATATCAGCCATTATCCTGACGGGTGTCTAGAGATGCTACTGCTGTGCAAAATATAATTAACAACATTATTAAGGCACAACTATGTCAACATCCCCTTATCTATTAGAGAAAGTTTGTCTCAAGTCATTTACTGAGCTCTGTGTAAGCGTAATTAAATATGATAGTTAATTAAAGAAATGAAATCACCTAATAACTAACTAACTATTCAAAGCATTCAACACTGTCCCACACGACCTC
>NW_009923907.1:47499-61672 GCF_000696875.1 Nestor notabilis | reverse complement strand
TCGGGAGATACTCACCTCGGCAATTCAATCATCTGTTGTGACTGAGGAGAAATCACTGTAGAGTTGTCGTGATTGGAGGACAGGGTCTTTTGCAATACTCTAACTATTTGCATTCAGTTTAAATACTAGCTGCCATCTACAAAACTGTCATACATAACTGACTACAGTGCAAACATCTTCAGGCTGGTAGGTCAGCTCAGCTTTTAATCTTTCTGCTCAGGTCCTGCGCAGCATTACATTTGAGCTAATTAAGGTGTGCTGTTTCCTAGTTCAGCTAGTTCATCTGGGCATGCCTGAAAATACCTTTCTGTGCTTGCATGAAGATTATTTGGGGTTGTGTGAATTTACAGTGTAGACATGCCACCGAAATTATGTTAATAGGCCTTCCGGTGGTAATGTGTGTTGATTGAAATAACTCCAAGCTAACTTTTTGCTCATCAAGATACGGTCTTCGAATATGAGTATCCAGAATGTATTTAGAAAAAAACCTTTTGGTTTTTGATCTTAGACTGTCTCACCAAACTGTCTTAGTTGAAAATTTTGAAACCTGTGTCACAGCAGTGGGAAAGCACATGGAATAAAATTCTTAAATAATATCTTGAATTATTATAAGATACCTGAATTTTTCCATAACTCTGTCTTTGAACTGTTAGTACTGACAGAAGGAACCATATACTGTGGGAATGAAGATCTGAATTATTATCAGGTATTTTTCCCAAAGTAGTTTGTAATATGAATGGGAATATTATTTGATTACCTTCAATATGCTCTTTCTGCCAGTCTCCTGCTCTGAAAAGCTTTGTAAAAATTTCAGTAGAAGAGGCAGACAAGTTAACAGCTGTGTAGTACTTTGGACCCGTTTGGACAGAACTACCAGCTTCATCTTGTCTGAGTGGGGAAACAAAACTTAATGCAAGTATATAAGCTTTGCAAGTTTTCTATTCTTATCAGATGAACTGCTAATAAAGATAAGGTTGAAGATAGAAATTGCAAGCAAAACTTGTCAGAATTTCACATAAAGATGTCTTTAGGTTAGTCTCTAATTCAGCCCCACTTTTGGAACATGGTGATTAATGTATTTCTTGCATCCAGAAGTTGAAATGCTAGGGTAAAGGTTTGTTTTAGTTATCTCAGTTGAATCTCTGAGTCTGCTTCTATTGGGCAGAGTGCATACTCTTGCCTGTGAGCAGATTAGCATACAGGAAATTCAGGTGTCTGATACCATGTTCTTTGTGGTGTCCTTACTCTGTCACACAACTGTATCAAAATACAGTGGTGCTGTAGGGCATCTTCCTGAAACAGAGAGTAGTTTAGACCATTTCAGTAGCTGCCTTTCTTCAGGCTTTTGGGCTTTTAGGTAAAGTTTCAACAGTAAACTTTATTGGGACCTAGTTCAAAGTGTGAGAAAGGGACTGTAGTGATAGGACAAGGGGTAATGGCTTCCAGCTTAAACAGGGGAAGTTCAGGTTAGATGTAAGGAAGAAGTTCTTTACTGTGAGAGTGGTGAGGCACTGGAATGGGTTGCCCAAGGAAGTCGTGAATGCTCCATCCCTGGCAGTGTTCAGTGCCAGGTTGGATGGAGTCTTGGGTGACGTGGTTTAGTGCGAGGTGTCCCTGTCCATGGGAGGGCGGTTGGAACTAGAAGATCTTAAGGTCCTTTCCAAACTTAACTATTCTATGATTCTGAAGAGCCTGGTGTTAAAAATTCAAAGATTTTGAGAATGAAGAATGCTTTTCAGTCTCCGGTCTTTGTATTCAACAAAGAATTGTGGGTATTGTGAAAGTTGAGGGAAATGTGTATTTAAAAGTTAATGAACTCTGAGATTTTTTTCTGTCTGTATCTACTTGTTTTGTGAAGAATTCTCTTTCCTCATTACTTATTAGGAACTGTCAGATACCTGCTTAATCTCTTACATAGCTAAAATATTGTACTTCCTTGTTCTGTGTGCACTGAATTTTATTTTTTTTCCTGAAGTTTATTTGTAGTATTGTGTGAGGATTGCTGATGAACTCTTGAGTTGTGGTAGCCCAGGTTATCCAGATGCATGTGAACTCATGCATGAAACAATTTGAACAAGTTAAAATGCTTATCTCTTTTTATTATACAAAGATTAAAACTATATTATAAAGCTCTTCGGGTTTTTTTTTTCTGTTTTGCAGGTAGAAAAAATAACTGGCCACCTCTTCCTGAGAATTTTCCAGTAGGTCCTTGTTTCTACCAGGACTTTTCTGTAGACATTCCTGTAGAATTCCAGAAGACAGTAAAGGTTATGTACTACCTGTGGATGTGTAAGTATTTTTAAATTTTTTATTTTTTTTTTAAGAAAACCAAAAGTGCCTATTCAGACTGATGATACATACCTGCTGCTTTGGCTTTTGTAACATCTGTAATGAGAAATTATTTTAAATTCAGAAGTCAAATGTTGAAATGAAATATTTTTGTTAGTTTCAATTTTACAAGTATTGAATTATTTCATACAAAGTTCCACAGAAAAAAAAGGAGAAGGATTATCCTAAGGCAGTTTGGTTCCAGTATACTGCAGTTTTATATTTTGGTTTAAGTATGTCTGTTATTGTAAAATGAGCTTTGACCATTTATTAGCTTCAAAATAATTCTACTAATTCTAAGTTTTTAAAATCAGCTTATATATTAAGAAATATAATTCACTATCACTGTTAATAGACTTGTGAGTTTAAGTAGTATAATCTGTATTTGCTTTAATATACATAGTTTTGTATCGTTTAATATAGTTTTTAGTCTGTATTGGACACTTCATATCATTCTAGTCTATTTAAAAAAATAGTACAAAATAAATCAGCTCAGCAATCAGTCCATGTTAAAACTGTCCTTTGTATGCAGAGAATGCTCTACATCATCTTTGCAGAGTTAATTTTGTCCTCATTCAGGTGCTGTGTTTTCACTGGAGAAATGCTGGATGAACTAAGTGTACACATGCCAGAATACTTGCTTCTTTTGCCTTGTCCACTGTGATGAGAGCCTAATAATTACTCTGAGACTGAGGAAAAAGATTTAGGTGCTTTGATGCATTTAATACATTGTTAGAATGCTAAGGGAATATGAATTTAAGAACTTTCCTGTATTTTTTTTCAAGGCTTCAGATTTAGTTAACCAATTTCTGTAAGTTTATCTGGTAACCTTATTACTGTGATTGAACCACGTAATCAATACACATAAATGAGCAGTGAGCATTGAATCAAGTGAATTCCACTTCATCATAGTCCATAGCTGTCTGTATTCATTGCTGGGTCATTGATCTTGAAATAAGCAGCTAAATCCACTGTAGAATATACGACTAGTCACTCTCGTAAATCTGACAAACATGGAAGATTTACATGGAATCTAAGATCAAATACTCCAAAATTTTAGGATAGTTATTAATTCTGGTCATTTTCAGGACTGAGTCTGAAAGTGCTGTATGTTTCAAACACTGGATGAAGTTGGGCCATGAGAATTGGAATATTAATACTGTTTTTCTTTCTTCTTATGGCAATAAATAGAGGATGCAGCAACATTATAGTATTTCAAAATATGTAGGAGTTGTGCTTTTATAATAGTGCGACGCATTTTCTTCTAGGTAGACTGAGCTTTTTAACTTAGTCCTCTTAGTCTTTTCCTTCTTCAGCTCTTTTACTCTCTGACTTGGGGATTACTCAGGAATGAAGGAGAAGGGCATAATAAAGGAAAAGAAAGACAAAATCTTCAGTGTAAAAAAATATTTAGTACAGGATTCCATGTGTTAGGGCTGGCTGTTAAATCAGTCCTTGTGAGTTGACTTTTCCAGGATTGTACCTATTTGGTTTGGCTCAGTTTTCATTAGAGTGGCTATGCTTCATCAGTGGAGACACTTAGTACCAGCCTGTTTCTGCTTTCTGCTCTACCCTGTATTTTATTTTCTCCCCCAGAAATTCATAACTCTTGTAAGGTCTGGGGTTCTGTGAACATAATCACATTTAGGTAAATCTAGTATTGAGTACTCAGCACTTTGTAAAGTAGATTAGTTTTCCTCTTTATTTTTAGCAGTCATAGGAACAAACCTCTCTGTTTCAGTTTTCTGTGTGTTTTCATATTGGCAGCAGTTTTTGTATTTTTACTATTGGTCTTTTTGTCTCTGAGGAAACTTTTTTACCTGTTTTAGATCTATATGCTCTTCATCTCATGAGAAAACAAGTCTGTCTGTGTTACTATTCCATGAATTCATCTATCTTTTCTCTACATGTATCGGAAATCAGAGTTTTCTTATTCTTTGATGTGGTTTTATCTTTGCGCTTCACTGTTGTCATTTGTCCCCATGGGAGAACATTTTTTTTTTTTTCCCATTTTACTGACTTGAGTGAACTCACGTTTTTGTAAACTGCAGCAATCAATTGGCAATGGATTTTCTCACCTACCATGGAGCTTTTCTATTCTATCTTAGTGACCCTTGCTGTTTAAGTGGCTTGCAGAATGACTGTTTTCCTGGCTCTTTACCACTGAGCACTTTTTAAATCTTCCTGGGCTGTTAATAGTGTTTCTTGACCCGTATCTAACACTAAAAATTTTATGGCTCAAAAGCCTGTGTTTTCCAGCTACTTTGCCTTCACATTGAGAGCGTGTATAAAATGAGCAGTACCAATTCTTGAAGAATATTTTTTATGTAAAGTTACAAACTGAAGAACTGCTTAATCTCATGAAAGCTTTTGTGGTATTTGAGTTTGTCACTTTATATAGGTTATGAGTGTTTCTATTTTCTACGAAAAAAACTTTTTAAAAGTTTTCAAAGACCAGTGACTTAAAACTGTAGATTCTGGTAAAAAACCAATACCATAAAGTGCCAACTGTTACGGTATTTTTTCTGTTTAGGACACTTTCGTCTCATCTATCCTTCTGACTGAGGATATGATCAATAGCACATACATCAATCTGTGCTGATGTTTGTTCTGCCTGTTCTTGAGAACTTCCAAGGATGGGCACTTCATAAACTCCCTCCAAGCCCTTTCTCATGTGTTGCTGTCTTTTATTGTTAAAAGCTGTTTCCCAGCATATAATTTAATTCTCCTTTCTGTGTTTGATCTTCCCTGTACTGCCCACTGTTGTTATGGAGAATGCATCCCCATTAGTCATCTCCTCTTGGCTAAATTAGCATAGTTTACTCAGCCTTTCTTTGTAGGCTACGTTTTCTAGAAGTCTGATTGTTCAGTTGATTTTTTAGAGATTCATTCCATATTATTATGGGTCTTTTAGTGTGTAGCATCAAGAAATGTGGACTGTGTCCAGTATTTTAGTTGGGGTCCTAATGTACTGTGTAGAGAAGAAAAAGCACCTTCATATTTTTGATAGCAGGTGTTTGTTATGAGCTGAGCTAAGACTGTTTTAGAATATGGTTTTTTTCCTATGGAAAATTCTTAAGTTGCTTGTAAGGTGTGTTTGCACATGTTTTGCTCACTCCAGCTGCAAAAAGAGTTCAACAGACAAGGAGCAAAAAGCCTAAACTACATTTGAAGGCATTCTGTGCTCCAAGGTTGTATGTGATCAAACTTCACCAGTTCTGTCTGCGCTTGCTGGTTGCCTCATGGCTTCAAAACCTTTCATTTTATAGGCATCCCATTCCTCTTACTGCAGTCCATTACAGAGTGACAGTCCAGCTGATTCCTGGGAAGAAGCACATTCTTTTGTCTTGTGTCCTAATGAAAATTTTGGTTTCCCTGGAATACGATCAGTAAAACATTACTGAAATGAAACCTATTAACAAAAATCTATTTTCACAGAGTCCCAAATGGGACCGCAAAATAATATTCTCAAGAATGTAGATGCTGAATAGCATCAGTGCCAATTGTGGTCTTTATCTACAACTCACTTGAAAGCATTAATGTTTGATAAAGTGTAGTTAATTAAAAACATGAGCATATATCTAAGTAGAATTCTTCTGTACAAGGAAGTTTAATAAAAGTGGATTTGAATCTGGATACTTATTAAAATAATGTAATTTCCCATTGTTGACTCTTACTCTGGCATGATGAATGTCCTTTTCCCTTTTTTAACCTCAGCTGCTTCAACAGCTAAGCAAGGAGAAGGATTTCTTAGGTCACTTCACACTAAGTACTGTGTTGGTATAGCTGTGAAGTTATTGTCATATAGACATCACATGTTGCAGACTTCTGCCAAAGCCTTAGGTCATTTCAGCTCCCAGGTGGTCATGGTCTTAAAATAACTTGTATCATAGTTTAAGGATACAAGTAGGTGGAAGGTACTTAAAACCATTATGCTGAACATAAAAACACCTGTCTGTTCCTGCAGCAGCAAGGCTTGTCTAGGTCACTTAGTGAAGGTGCTGGCTCAAAGAAAAAATGCTTTTCTATGCTTTGCAGTGGACAGAGAGAAGGGCAAGTGGAGTGGAGAGAGAACTGCCAGTAAAGTGCCATGTCTTCATATGCATACTTGTTTTTTTACAGCTGAGACAGAAAGCGAAGTAGACCTGTGTTGCTGGTTTTATTGTGCTAAGAGGTATCAGTAGCGGGTTCAACATACTAACCCTCTTCTGCATCAATGGTTGTTCTTTTAAAACTTGTCCTGTTGCCATAATTGCAATTACAAAAAAAGGTAGTAATTTCAGAAAGTTCAAACTCCACCAGAACGTGGATGTTTCTAGTAATCTCAGGGGTCTCCCTATTTTCCAGTATTGACTACAGAATGAAAAAATACCCCATAGGAAGCTTTCTCATGTGTATCAAAGGAAGGCAGGAATTTGGTTGTGTATCCTTTATTGTGCTTTATGAAGCATACACACAAATTCTGAAATGAGTTGTTTTGCTGACCTCTTGTAATAGTGCTAAGCTATGTGGATGCGTTAAGTGCTTTTTAGTTAAAAGTACAAAGTTTTATGTTCCTAGTGATTCTTAGAGGACAATATGATTTGTCTGAGGGAAATGTTTTGAGTTTCATCAGCCTTTCAGGCAATGATGTGGCCATTTTGCTGTAAGAGTTTTCCTACTTCAGTTGATTTAGGACTTATTTAAGTACTAGTTAAGGTGTCAGCGAAGAGTTTGAGGAGTCTTTTATTCGGAATCTTTATTATCTTCCAGTTCTTTTATTAATCTTACCTTCCAGTAGAATGATTAAGATGTTTCCCTGAACTTGAATGAAAAAATCATTGCTGCAAGGAGCAGCTTGTGCACTCTGTTATAAATACTCGTACTTCGTCATGGCCCACAAAGACAGAAAATATCCTCTGAGGTGGCAAAAATCACTCCTGAACCACTGGTTATTGCTGAACAAAACCAGAAATTTATGTTCATTTTTTAAGTCTGGCAGAGCTAACTTCTGTGCCAGTTAGCATGAAGGTAGTAGATGTATTTTTTCTTAATACTACTGTATCGTTTTTTGTTCTAAGAACTAAATATATTTTAAGTAAACCATAATGTAGAAGTTGTAATGAAAATGTATTTTCTTTGGTAGAAATTCAGTAGTTAACTTGTAAAAAGTCTGCCAATGAGAAGATGATAGTATTGAGCAAAGAATGGAGCACCAGAAATGCAGATGTTTAAGACCAATGTTAAAATAAATATTTGAATATGCAATATGTATTATAGCTTCTTGCAGATCTCTTTTTACTGAGAAACACTTACTGGGTGGGGTTTTATTTTTGCTTGATTACATGGAAAACAAAAGAGCTTTCCATTTAAAGGTTTTATTTTTTTAATTTTTATTTTCCAATTAGAATGCATGCAGTGCTAAATATATGGTGCATTTTATGTAATTTATAAGCTTTCTCTCAAAAAATATTCACTAGTCTGTTAAATACCTGTATCCAGTAATTGCTGTAGAAAAAGTATCAGTTGCTGCAGCTGTGGAGACCTCTTTTTTTTTTTCATTTTGAGTCTGAAAATGTTTTATTTTTATGACATGATGTCTTCCTTCACCATATAGTACTTGGTCTTTCATATTCAGTACTTTCACACGTGAATACAGGGTTTCCTGAAAGTTAGAAAACTGTATAAAAATCAGCTATTGCTGGGGGTATTGAAAGGGTATTGATTTATTGTCAGCACAGTGATGTTTTGTTTAAAAATGCTCAGTTTGGGTATTACTTTAACAGTTGCAAACATTTATTGTATAAACATAACTAAATTAAGATTAATTTCCTTTTGCTTCTACAGTCCATACCGTGACACTGTTTCTTAATATCTTTGGATGTTTGGCCTGGTTTTATGTTGATTCTACACGAGGAGTTGATTTTGGATTGAGTATTCTCTGGTTCTTGCTTTTTACCCCTTGTTCTTTTGTCTGCTGGTACAGACCACTTTATGGAGCTTTCAGGTAACAACTTTAGCTTGACTTAGAATATTTAAAAACTTGTCAACATACATTAGCATTCCAGAATTTGCTTGATGATCATTATGATAATGCTTTAATATTCTTTCATTAGAAACAAGTAATGTGTTTGCCATTAATTCAGTTGTTCTATTTGAAACATAGATGGCGATAGTTAAGAATATAATGGAATATCCTTTAAAGTATTTATAGCTTTTACCACTGACAAAATATTTGTAGGAAATACTTAACTTTGGGCTGATACTGATAACAGTTTTCAGGAAAATTCTCATTAGATCTCTTACCCCTTCACACCAAGAATTTAAGTAGGTTAATAGTTAAAAGGGTCATAAATTTTTGGCTTCCTGAGAAAATTTCATAAAACTTTACGCTTAAAAATCTTACATTAAGTGACATACAGTGTCTGTAACTGAAGTAGACTGAGATTCTTAAGAATGAGGAGAGCAGGTATAATCAAACTACTGATGCTAATTTTTCCTAGCTTTTAGTGATCTTTGAAGGCTTCACAAGCATGAGGTGTTGTAGCTTTATGTTCAAGAAAAGAATGGCGATTTTGCATGCAAAATTGAACTTACTTTTTTTTTTCTTTGGTGAATATAAGCATGTAGAAATTCTAAATCCTGTACTCTTATTCTTCTGTATTTCTTTTGGATTTTGTTTTGGGTGGGTTTTTTTTGCTTGCTTGTTTGTTTGTTTGTTTGTTTTTTGGGGTTGTTTTTTTTGTTTATATTGAACTGATTCAGGATATCCTCAGTTAAAATGAACTTATTCTTGTAAAGAAAGATTGAATGCCAGAAACTGAAGTTGTGTGACCTTTAGACTAAATGGGATGTTTCTTTTTGCTAACCAAGGAGGACATACATCTTTAAGGAGTTGTATAGTTTTACTTGCTTTTGCTCTCTAGTAAATACATAGGTTTTCTTAGTGAATATTGATTGTTGGAAAAAGGAAAACAGTAACTTGCATATTCAACTTCAGTCAGTTGCTCAGATGAAAATTGAAATAGTTATTAAACTTAGCTGGTTGAATAAATAGAAATTAACAGGAAGAGCTGTTAATGGCAAAACCTGATTCTGTGACTTAACTGAATGATTTACTGTACTTTCTAAGAATTCCAGTAGCAAGCATATCATATGATCATTACTTTTGATAGTAGTAAGTTGAGGTCTTTGAGATTTTGCCTATACACACACATGCACATATATATATTAAAAAAAATATAAAAAAATATATATATTTACTTACAGCCTTTGTCAGGCTGGACTTCTAATAATTTTAACAGCAAACGTATTTTGTATATTTTACTTTTCAGCAGCAGCTGCTTCAGTATTCTGCACCATGTTGCAGAAATTCCGTATTAGTTTTAATTTCCTTTTACAAGAAAAATACTTTCTTCTCATCCTGCCAGCACTGTGAACTTCACTTCAAAAGTGGAGAAGAATGCTGTTCTTCATGCATTGTAGCAAAACTTCTGTAGTTAGTACAGGAGGCTCTCCTGTGTGCTGGACAGAACACTAAGTAAGGAATAGTATCTTGCTGCTATTCTCATCTCTGTTAGAGGCATAGATGGCAAAAATACTATCTTAAAGGAGTAGCTTTTGTAAATAAACACTCTGCAAAACCACAGAATTAGTCGTAGTTCAAGTCACTGCCAATAAATGAAAGCACTTTTCCTCTAGTTAATACAGAAGAAAATTTTAGATTTGTACAACAGTATTTGCAAAAGGGCATTAATTTACTGGCTGGTTTAATCTTTCCCCCCCTCTCTTTCAGGAGTGACAGTTCATTCAGGTTCTTTGTGTTCTTCTTTGTATATATCTGTCAGTTTGCTGTACATGTACTTCAAGCTGCAGGATTTCAAAGATGGGGAAACTGGTGAGTATTCTGTTTGCTGGATTGTTGTACTGCCTGTAAGACAAACACTCATATTTAATACAGCAACTGCAATAGAGTCTCTGTGGGTTGGGTTTGTTTTGTTTTTTTTTTTTTGAATCTTGTGCTTACTGGACTTGCTACATTTAGCACTCGCAAAAGGCATTTTTGGAGTTTTCTTAAGTAGGAAAGGTGGGTGAAAAGTACTGTAAGTGAGTGATGTACTTCTGTTGTTAGGCTGGTCAAAATTTTATCCTTCAATGTAAAACACTTTGAACTGTTCTTTTATACATTACCTCCTTTATTTTGGTGGTGTGTGGAGGTACTAATGCTGTATTTTAAAGATGAAAACAAAAACGTAGAGAAAATTAAAATAATTTAGACAATATACTGTTTGCATATAATAATTTTGTATCTTTAAATATTTCTAGTTATATTAATATACTTACTACTTATTAATGAAATTTATCACTAAAATTTGAAGAACGAGACAACAGTGTACCTGGGTGAATACAGTGGTATATCTTTGATAGTCATTGAAAAGCTCATTTGTCTGAGTCAACACCTTATTCTGAAATAGCTGATTTTTCTTTCTGATGCTTGTAAGTGTATAAGCTTTTACAAGAAGAGTTTATGCATATTATCTTCTATATGAGTCTTCGAGGTCTAATATTTAGCTCTTACAAGGAAAAGCAGTTGGTAATCGGGCAAAGTCATTGGGGAAAAAAACAATCAAACAACAAACTTGAATTACTAAAAGCATTGTTGTAGTAGCAAGCTGGTAGCATGGAGAGCTATGATTGGCAGTAGTGTCACAGGGTAATGCCACTTCTCTGCTAACCTCTAAACATATATAAGACAGATATTGCTTTAGAACTGTAGTGTAAGCAAAGATACAGGTTAATTATTTTTGCTCTCGAATCCACTGTTTTGCTTTTTATGGATGCATTGGTTGACATTAACAAAAGAAGAAAGCATTTTAGAGAGCCAGCTCTCCTTGTATGTGGAGTGTGCTTTTAAGGGTACTTGAGGAACGGGTATGGAGAGTAGCCGTATCATCAAAAAATGCTAGCTACAGTTTTGGAGTTTTGTGGTAGAGACCACTTGGACATAGGGGATATCAAAGCAATTTCAAACAGGTAGAGAGAGGGAAGTTTTAAGATTATTTGGGTTTACAGAAATTTTTTTGTCTTTTTTTTTTTAGTGTATGTTTAAGAATCTTTTCCGTATTAATGTTTTATTTTTCTCAAGGCATCCTGCTTTGTTGGGGTTTCAAGTTTGATATTGTATTTTTCTGTTGGGGTTTCAAATTTGAAAAATGGGGAAATGTTTAAAGTAGATACTGATACAGGAATCCTCTGTTAGTTAAGCCACTGCTATCTACTTCAGAAAAGTATCATATTGACCTCAATTGAGAGAGCATCACTGTGTGGGTACAATTAAATGAGTCTTCCCACATAGAAGTTCTATGGGGCATGTTTTGGGGCATGTTTTTTTTTTATGTTTAAAGAAGTTAGGAGATAACTTCTTGGGACATTTTCATTTCCACAAAATCTTATAGTCTTAAATCAGTGAAATGACAGTATGACAAAAAAATACTAAAATGTTGGTGAGCGGCTCTTAGTTTCTTCGTAATTCTGCTCAAGGATAATCATCTTTACTGTAATTTTTCATGTAGTTGGAAAAAATGGGAACTGAGCCTTAAAAGCATATCGCAGAACTGAAATACGGTTATGTAAAATCCCCATGACTTTTTCTTCACAAATATTCAAAGTTGATCAGAATCAGGAGGTTGTAAAGCTTCCCTTGATGTGGATACTTGTGGCCGAGTGGTTCATGTGCTGTGGTAGTAAAATTTGTCCTTTCTTTTTCCTTCAGTGGGTGGATTTCATCTCTTACTGGTCTGAATAAGAGTATTCCTGTTGGCATTATGATGATAATCATAGCTGCACTTTTCACAGCATCTGCTGTTATCTCATTAGTTATGTTTAAAAAGGTAAGTTACATGTTATTGCCCTCTTCTGTTTCCTGTGTTTGATCTGGATTTTGTTTTCCTGCAAATCCTGAGAGACTCTCTGTCACAAAGTAACACGGATTAAATTATATTCTTAGGGTGTGCCTATTAACAACTGCACTTCTTTGCTTGTTGTGGAGTTATGAAATACTGTTTCTACAATACATGTATCTTCTGCAAACTGAAATGGGGAAGGATAGCTGCAAGTAAGAGAAACTCAGAGGGAGTTCTTGAGTTTCCCTTCCTGTGGGAGGCAGGCCCACAATGAAGGGGTAGGTGAATGTAGTGGACACTCCAATTGTACCTGTAGAAGTCAGGTTGTGATTTCCAAATCTGTGGTAATTCGTTGGGCTGAGTGAAGTGTCATTCTAATGATTACTAAATTTCAGCTCAGACCAAATTAATTCTCATTAAAATCAATAGAGGGAGATGCCTGGCACCTCAGAAAATGATTTTCATTTCTCTGCTTCTATTATTTTAAAATTTGTTTCCAGTTAATGATTGCGTAGAATGAAAGCTCAATGAAAGATGCTTTTTCCCCTTGGTGCTTTTTGCATTCCGAAGACTTAAGGTTAGATACTAAAGTGCTAGTACATTTTTGATGCTGTTTATGTAAAATATAACAGAATTCTGCTGCTGATGTTCTGTCAATTATAATTATTCAACTTCTGTAACAGTTATGCTTAAAGATTTTCACATATCCAAACTCTCTGACCTATTTAAAGCAAGCTAGAAATTTTAAGCATTGCCTGGACATGTCCCTTCTCCGTATTTATTTTCTGCATAGATACTCAAGTTCAGCAGAAAGAAACAAGTGAGAAAAATGTATGGTGGAGCATTTTTTTTACAGGCTTCCTACCACATACATGTGGATTCTTTTCAAAAAACTGCATACTCAGATGTTACCTGGTGTATCTTTGTGGATGAGAAACAGTCATGTTTATAACGAAGATAAAAGTTACAACTTCAATTTTCCTGCTACAGTTGAATGAAAATGTCTTTGCAGTCTTGTTTGACAACTTTATTGTGACTTGATTGAATATGGGTCAGAAATAGCATTTTAATTTTAATACTCAGGTAATTGTAAATCACTCAGGATTTGGTTTTTTGTTGTACTAAAGGTTATACACCGTATCGTTTAGAGTGTTTGTAAATCATTGTTTAATACCTGTGCTTATTATGCCGAGCTATTGGTCATCACACTAGCTTAGCAGATACATGTCTCATTATTAGGATATTCTACACAGTTTAATATTCAGTCGTAGCTTAGCTTGTTCTTGTCACTGTATCAGAGAAATTAAGATGGTTTTTAAAAATTGACCAAAATGTTATCAACACGGTGGATTCAAAACTACTTTTTTGGTTTTGTTTCTTGCTGTTTTTTTAATGTGCACACTTACTCTTTTAATGAGTACAAGTTGTATACAGATTGAGACAGAAGACAGTTTTGTGAGCTGTGAGCCGTGAGCCCTCCGTTACACAAAGGGTGCAGCTTGTTTGTGTATTTAAATATGTTATTTCAAACAATAGATACCACACACATTTTAGTAAATACCTATGAGACCACTCTCAACTTGCAAAAAGTTAAGAGGTGTTCGTGCAGTCAAACTGTGCATGCCGTGGGGCAATCGGTTGTAGGATTTGTGGGGAAAAAGTCAGTTTACTCATCTCCAGATCCTCCCAAACACCTGAGCAAACCAGCTTTCCTCAACACACAGCTCTGCTTTGTGTATAAGGTGTTGCCGTCAGTCTATGAGGAAGTGGAAGGCTGAGCACTGTGTTTTCGCTGCTTTCCCTCTTCCCTAGGTGCATGGTCTCTACCGCACAACCGGTGCCAGTTTTGAGAAGGCGCAGCAGGAGTTTGCCACAGGAGTGATGTCCAACAAAACTGTACAGACTGCTGCAGCCAACGCCGCATCGACAGCAGCAACCAGCGCAGCTCAGAACGCATTCAAGGG
>NW_009923907.1:28960-47468 GCF_000696875.1 Nestor notabilis | reverse complement strand
AAACATAAGAAGTCATCACAGTTCTCTTTGATTCTACTTTATTTTCCAGTCACTTACTATATTCCCTAAAAGCCTAGGTCAAAATTCACACAGCATGTTTGCCTCTTTTGCAGCTGTGCATGGGTAAAATGGGAAATGTTTGGTTTATCTTATTCTAAATTTATTTGTTTGAAAAGGATAGCCATTTTTTGCCCTTCTTTAAGATGTTGCATTCTGGAATATAAAGCCTTCCATATTTTCTGGAGGATAAATAATTTTAGCAATTGGCCTGAGAATGAATAATGATCAAATAAGTTTATTGAGAATTTGGAAGGTTTTTTAATGGTTCACTCTAGCACATTTTTTTTTTTTAACTTCAGGAAAGCACTTTGGATCAATTATTTTTCTTTGTCAGAACTGTTTTCCCTATTTCTACTATAAGAAGTGAAGTAGACTGAAATATGTAGGAAGTGAGGTTTGCCTACTGGTTTTGCAGTTCCAGCAGCTGCTGGAGGACAAATACAAGTAGGGTAGATAATACAAATTTTCTTCTTGGGGATCTTTTAGGATAAGTCTTTTGATATAAACCTGTAAGCTTGCATGAATACTGTTGAGTTTTATCTGATCTTGTTTAAATAGTGTTCTGGTCCAGAATTTACCTGCACCACTTTATAATTATAGCATTTGTTTGTATCTATTTTCATGGAGTATTCTTTACCTGTGAGAAATGACTGTGGTGCAGAAACATTCTCTGTAATAGAATGTGTAATGCAGTGTACAGTTTAAGGAAGTTAACTGATGGTTTCAATCACAGAGCTAAATGATTATATATTTGCTATCTTTAATTTCAGTATTCATGTCTTGAGGTAATAATTTTGTTGGAAAATAAACAAACATTGACTTTTAGAACACTAGTTTCTTGCCCCTTTTCCCTCTTCTATATGCAGTTGTAATTTTGTTGGATTGGGGATTTTTTGGGTTTTTGTTTCTTTTTTTTTTAAGTGTATTTGTGTTTAACAGTGGTACTAAATCTCTAGATTAGCCATTCTTGTTTACTGCTTGTCCAAAAACCTAACTATACAGTATTTAATAGTCTAACAGGAATAGTGTCTAAACCCAAGCTTTTGAAGCAATGACATTTAGCAGATACTTGAATTCATTTTAACGTTAACTCCGCCATCTCTGTGATGTGATTTAAGCTGGGAGAAAAAAAGCTTTTAAAGTATTTTGAGTTGGAAAAGTGAAAAATACTCATCTTCAACAAAGTTAAATTTTAACTCACTGAACTGGAGGCCTACGAGGTTAAATTGGTGCTGTGGAACTGAACAATCCATAATGGTACATGCCATGATTTTATTCTAGAATATAATCAGGTTTTAGTATAATGTCATGTTTCTCTCCTTTGAAGGTTATTAATTGTACTCATTGCTTCATGAGTCTCAAACACAAGATTTGGGCTGTTTTTGCAAACTTTGTTTTGGAAAATGGAGGCAGGAAGGACGGACCACATCCCACAACCTGTATAAGTATACACTGTGGCTGAAATGAATTCAGCTCTGAAGGTGAACCACCTTTAGTAAGATGGCATAAAATTCTGAGACCTTGCCAGAATGTGGACTGACTTCCACAGATTCTTTTTCACTGCACTGTATTCAAAATAACAGAAGAGCATTACAAAAAATAAAAACCCTAGCTTAATCCCTGGATCAGTATTGTACCGTGAGCATGAAGTCCCTATTAGTCTCCTTTTTTCTAATTCTTTAAATCCAACTTGAATTTGGCTGAATGTCCTAGTTTCACCTATGCTGAAATTCATATTAATGAATATACTTGCTTCTAAATGTTCTCTGCATCATGAAGTTAAAAGCAATTTAAATATTCTGTGTAATAGGGGCTCTAAAATTTCATATCAGTGGACATGCTAGCATTGAACTTAAATTTGTGTGGAGTGTTGTTAAAAGCTTTCCAGATAAAAGCCACCATTTTCTATTGAAATCAGGCATTATCTTTCTAGCAGCGGTATATCAAGATTGTTCTTTTCACAATCTTTTAAATTTAACTTGAGCCTTGTATCTCAGAACTTCTACAATAGATGACTTTAAAATCTAAATTTAAGCAATTGTCTTTGTGTCTTGGATAGTAATCCCAGGGACATAATCCTTGCAATTTAACTTAAGTTGAAGATTGCGTAGTAACATACATTACCAGAATATATTCTGGAAGAAAACCCTACCCCACATTAGGAATTAAACCAAAATTTGGCAGGTAGACTTTTTCTCAAATGTTTAAAGGCTCTTTCAGAAAACTGATTTAATGTTCTATGTGTAGGGAGTGTTGGTTTGTAGTGTCATGGGTTGAATGTACGGATTTAAACATCGTAAGTGAAATTTAAGGTTGTTACACGTAAGTTGTTTAAACCAGAAATCTCTGACACTTTGCAGCCTAAAAGGGAAGGAGAAGTTTGAGGTTACCTTTGACAACAGAAGGCTGATACTTGTTAAAGTATTTTATACCTAATGAAAACTAGATTTTGCAGTCTCTTATTATCAGAGTATGGCGCCCACGTAAGTTGTAATTTTGTAATATTGTGGCAAATTTGAGTACAATGTATGAAGTTTAAACACTGGAATGTCAGTAGTCATTGATCTGTAATTTAGGAGTTGGTTTTATTTATCTGAGGGCTGTTTGTACATTTTGTAAATTACTAACAATGCTCTGCCATCCTGGTGAATGTCATGGTTCTGTACAAATGCACCACTTCTGTCCCTCTGTTGCATGTCTGAGTAGCTCAGAAGTTTTGTATATTTATTGTATTAAAACAGTGTCACAGAATAAAAAAAGTTTTTTCCTGAGTGTTTGCTCTGTATCCTTTCAGCCAATGTAGGGACTTTTCTTCTAATGGTCAGGGTAATGTGCAGCGTGGATGATCTGATTTATAATCCTGTACATAAATGCTGTAATTCTGCTGAAATGGGAAAGCAAAATGTCCATTATCAAAATAATACATGAGGTTATTGAGAACCAGTGTTGACTGTTACAAAGCAAATTCTTGAGCAGTTGCAGCCCACTTCCTTGTGCTGTAGACTCACAAGGATTAAAATATAAACATGTTCTGTCATTACTGAGTGAAATTCTACAGGTATTAAGTGAATCCTAAAACCCTCCTGAAAGTAAAATGAAGTTGGTGAAAACAGCATTGCTTTGGTAATGTTTATTTTCCCAGTGTCTGCCTAGGAATTTCTGCATCACTGCTGTGTCTTGCTTTTTCTTTTTTTCTTAGGCACTGTCACAGTCTGTTGATTCCTTTTCAACTGTAACGCCTGTCTCTAGTGCTGAATTTATTACTGGGTTTTCTTTGAAGGGCAGACCAACTTCAGCTAGTCCACTGTGACATAGCTACATTTGAAAATGCACAATACAGAGAACAGTGCTTTGAGATACAGTCGGGATTATCTCGAGAGATCGCAGACATGTATTTTTGAAGACACTTGCACATGCGTGAATCGGTAGTGAAATTCTCTATCAGATGGGTCTGTTTCTTTATAATTTACACATCTAGGACAGCAGTGGCAGCAGACTAAAGGAACAGTTGTTGTACTTTCTTGGTAAGCATGATTGTGCAGCGTGATCCAGTCATGGTTTATGGTTAGAATTACTACACAATTGAAGACCTCTTGTGGAGAGAGAATCCTTGTGGTTTGCTGAGGCTCGTTTTCCTCAAGAAGTTGCAAGCACCAAGTTGTATACATAGAGACACCAGCACAGAGAAAAGAACTGTGATTAATACCACTCAGACATACTTCTGGAAAGGCATTTCTGTCAAGGAAAAGGCACACACCTGGAGCATTCTGGTTATGAATCAGAAGTAAGGCACAGTGGATCAGATAATGAAAACAAATGTGTGTTAGGTTTCACTCAGTTACATTAATGTGTAAGAATTAGTTTGTAGTTTTTTTCCTACAAACTAATTTTATGTCCACAAGTAGCTTTCATGCTCGTCAGCAGAAAAATCTGGAAGGTGCCCATTTGTCACCTCAGCAGTAGCATATTAGTTTAACTTTATGATAGAATAAAGCTAGATACCATGTCACACTCTACTGAGGGGTTAAAAAAAGTGTGCTGGTGGTAAGTATGGTTTGTGGATCACTGATGTGTATTTTGTTCTGGAAAAAACTAAATTCATTGTCCAACTTTAATGGCAGCATATACAGCTTGTTTAAAATATGCTTTTTGCTGGATTAATAGATCGTGATTACACAAACAACAGTGCTCGTTTGCTTTACCATCTCTCGATATTAACACTTGGTGCTGTGATGTGACTATGTAATGTGTGTGTGTAATGTGTATATATATATATAAAAAAACCCCAACCGTGTAGTCCTGCTTCACTGAGTGTTCCTATGCATTGCTGTTCATCACTCAGGTGAAGGAGAACGCTTCAGCACAGGGGAACTGCTGTACAAAGCATTGAGAAGACCAAGTTTTATTTCTTTGTGCCCATGTTTCAGGAATGAAAACTTCCCCACTAGCGAGATGGGAAATTTCAGGGACTGATTTTTGGTAATGAAGTTGGGGTTTACATTAGTAATTGGCAACATGTTTGGAACAGGGCTAATGTAGAGCTGGGGAGCAGCCTGCTTTAGAGCCCGGCCGCCCGTGGCCAATGTGGTGATGAATTAGATAGCTAATGTGGTGGCGCACTGGGTGGCACCTGTCACCTGACTTCTAGACTGTAGGTCTCTGAATGTTCCACATTTTAACCAAGAGCTAATTCTTGGAAGTGTAGAAACTGTTAGAAGTGTGAATAAACTAATTATATATAAATTTAATAGAAAAGGACCGTGGCAACTGTGACACAAAAGTGACGCATTGACTTCTTTGAGATACTGAAAGCTTTATTTCTTCTTAGGCAACAGTACATAACCTCCCTGAAGTGTTTGTTAAGTCACAGGTGAAAGGCAAGAAACAATGTGGCAAACGCCATTTAAAACCTCTGTGTGATTAAGCAGTATTTGGTTTACAACCTTTGCTGCCCCTTTTCATAAGACAGGAACAGCAGTGCTTTAATTGCAAAATGAAAAACATTGGTCAGACATACATTCAGTTAGAAAGTCTCTTTAATGCAACTGTATTGTATTACACATAGCTACAATTTCAGATCACATACTTCTGATCAGTAAGTGGTAATAACTGTTAAAATCAATGGAAATCTGAACTACTGACAATATCAATGGGCTGGGATCTTTCATTCTGTTAATGCTACAATTAAACTACCTTGCTGTGGTTCAACTTGTCCAATATGTTTGAATTAAGGTAGTCAAACTCCTGTTTAAGTTTGAAAACTCACATTTTAACTGAAATTTAGATTAAAAGTAACACATTAGGTACGTCATTCATGCTACCAAATGTATGTAGTGGTGACTCAAGAACAGAAAAACAGTACCACAAATAAACCACGGCTCAAAATCTGCTCCAGGTGGACTGCTGCAGCCACTCTTCTGTGCAGAGCAGCTGTGTTGTATGTGTTGCTGCCATGCTCTGCTTCTGTTGGGCTCTGTCCTTTCCTTGAGGTGAGCACCAGCGCCCACTGCTTTCAAGGAATACTTGAATTCCTCTTTGTTTACCACTAGGACATGAGATACTCTGGGGTGGGATAACAGTGTAAAAAGGAAATGATTTGGCTGGAAAAAAATAGCAGAATCCAGAGAACTTTATTGAGTAAAATAGATACAAAGGTGATACAGGCAGCCCAGGAATAGCTCAGTAGCAATTTTTTTTGCAGTGCCACATTACAAATAAAGCACATTAAGAAACCTTGCTGAGCCTTTTCATTGCCAGGGATGGACACAGTTTCACAGTTGAACTGTCTGTATTACATAGATCTGAGCATTTCAAATCAATCTAGAAGATATTTTGATAAATCTTTAGGCTGCTCTTATGACTGTTGTATTAATCTTCAGAATTAGTGATTCTACTGCATTATGCCATGCTTTAGTTTGTCCACACCACCAAAACCTCAGCCACGTCTTCCCTGGGAACTCTCTTTCAAATATCTGGTTTAAAGCAAAAACTAACAAAAAAACCCCCAAACTCCAAACACAACAAACATCATTCCTGATATTGCACATCTCACACATGTTTGTGTATATATATATATATATTTAAATATGCTACAAGTAAAAAAAAAGGTCTATGGCACTTTAGAGAATACAAGTTTAGTTTACGAAGTCTATCAAACCACAGATGTCTGAAGAATTCTTCAATACCACAAAGTTAAACTGAAGTAATTGGCACACAGGTTTTAAAGAATCCACAGCAAATTCTTCTAGCTCCTATGCAGTGCATGTACATAAGAAGCAGTTACACTCCGCAGCCTTCTCGTGGAATTAATTAAATTAGCTTCAAGCTGATACCTGTTTGTTTTTTTTTTTGTTGTTGTTGTTCTTTTCGTTTGTTTGTTTGTTTAATATTTTTGACAGCTACTGCTGAGGTGAACTTCAGGAACAACTTTAAACAGCTGTCAAAGCTAATGAGTGCACCCTGCACCTGAAAACCTCATCCAGGAAAAAGAAATCTTCAATACAGACCATCTTAACACTTGCTAGAAAAACAGAACCCTGAGAAAAGAAATTCTGATTGGTTTTTTTCTGTATTTCTTCCCGGCCTGTCTTCTATCTGTGCTATGTAATGAACATGGATATTCTTGCAAGTTAGTTGATTATGTTATTGCAGAGCAAGTTGATAGTACACCAGCAACAAGCAGAAAAGCCGGTTCTTCTTAGTTACAAACGCAAACAAAAGCAAAACAGCCATTGAAAAATACCTCCTTTGTACTTAAAAACTGCACTATTAAAATTTTCAAGCATTCTGTAGCTCAAAGCAGAGGTCAGCTAGCAATGTAAATGAAGGTTGGTCATCGTTTATTTCTAAGCCAAAGCGGTATATGTCCTCTAAACCTTTTGGAAGAACTGACCTTATACTGACGTTAAACAAGTGTTTTAAGCCAAAGCAGCATTTGTCACCCTAATACAAGCGTCAAGATTGTGGTGACATGGACATTGGATTGCTACCCACCTAAGAAAAGCTAAAACTGAAGATCTCTTTCGTAATCAGTTTTAGCTGAGTTCTGTGCTACCCTTATACTTCCCCCTGTTTGCAGATCCCACAGGCTCACTGCTGAGCTGGTGGCCTGGCACACCCCACATGCAGTGGGATCAGGAGGAGCATCAGGAGCGCAGCTGTGTGGAATGAGGGACAACCAACTGCCTGCCCTTCAGATAATACATGTGTATGTGTGCAGGAGAAAGGCACAGGGGTGGGCAGGACATACTGGCTCTGAGTTCTGTCCTTGGACACCACTTGTGCTAGTAATTTTGATTTGTTACAATCTTGCTTTGTGCAGGCACTTGGCAAAAAAGGTTCCAGACCATAACTTTTGTTTTATTAAATTAAATACTTAACAGGTAATTAACCATTTTAAAGTAGAAAGATGTGGGTTGTAGGAGCAGGTGACTGCAAGAAGCAACTAGATTAAAACAATCCCTTTTTAAAATCATCATAAGTTGACTGCATTTGTTGCACAGTGGCTCAGAGATCACCTCTGTACCCATCCAGCGTGTGGCTTGAAGGTGCTCCGGGAACGAACACATGCAGGTCTGGAGCTGGACCTGGATTGCTCCATAGATGGGCTAGGCCAAGGCGGTGTCTGTGCTGCACACAGGCACTGGAGGGGTGCTGTGTCACCATGGCTGCTGCTGTGCACCCCTGCCTGAGCACGGCCCTGGGCCTGCGGCCATGACTGCTGCACAGCTCTTGTATTGACGTCAGCTACCTACCTGTACGCTGACAATGATTTCTTAATACCTACAAATAACTAATGACAGACTGTACAGGACTGACCAGGCATGAACATGAATCTCTGGCTCCATATTATACAGTGAAGTGATGGAAAGCAATGCTGTCATTGCATGATGTTAAAATACCAAGAAGTAAGAAAAGGAGTCTAAAATTCACTAAGTAATTAGAACTACTACTCAGCTGAATTATCCCCAATGCTCCTATTGCACAGTTACATCATTCCTTTGTTTTTGAGATACCAGAACTACTTCTGAAAACAAATTTAAAACGTAAGTAAGTGATGCAACACCACAAGTAATACAACCACCTGTCTTTGAGAAGGAATGTCATTTGTGGCAAGGTCTGTTTTATTTCTCCTGACTGAGTTGGAAACGGTCCATGTTACAAGCAGGTTAAAAAAAAAAAGGAAAGGATCTTCCCAGATATGTAGAATTTGGCAAAACTTCCTGAAAAAATTTCTGAAGGACTGGTGTGGCTATGAGTCATGAGACAGACTGATCTGTAGGCTAGGAATGAGGTCTCACTAGCAAGGGAAAGTATAATACTGTTGAAGTCCAGCGTGTGATCTGCATTTGTAGGAGAGGCTACAGCCCAGGCTGGGCTGTTGGCATTCCCAAAACGATGCCCAGCTGTGCTGTGGGGAGTTCTCATCTGCTTGGGATGTCAGGAGTTTATTAATAAAGGCTGTAGAAATATTTCTAACTGTGGTTACTTCAAACCATTTTATCAGAGCCAGGTGAAAGCCAGTGTAACAGCAGCTTCTCTTTCTAGCCAATAGAAACACAATCATGTGCCTGATAAGTAACAAGTGGACTTTGCACTCTTAAGTTTTAAGACAAAGAAACCTGGCAAGGACTCAACTTTATAAATATTTAAAGGTTGGTGTAAACTGTGTCACATCAGCTTTCCTCTCTCCAACATGTACGTCCTATCTGAGAAGGCACTGTACTTTATGTAAGTTTAGTATCAAAAAGCACCTCAGTAAAAAGGATGGTACCAAACCAGGTGATGGTGAAATATTCACAGGTGAGGGGAGCCCTTGGAAACAAAGCCTAATTAAAATAGGCTTCTTTTTTCTGTATAAGAAAAAAAATGTGCTGGTTTTTATTATTTTAAATCCAAACTCCTCAAAGTGACCAAGGTGAGTAAGGCAATCCGATCAATCAGAATTTGTTTGCTATATACACGATTCCTCACCTCCCAGTCAGATTACTATATTCCACTGTGTCCTGATCATAGAATGAAACTAAAAAAATCCCCAAATATTTACATTCTCCTTTTTTGGGATCTTTTCTCTGATCCTCATTGCCAAGCAAGGGAGAAAGACCATTTCAGTAGTTCAGGGCTGGAATGCATGGGGCTCAATCACACAAATGGTAGAAACAAGTAAGCGTTATCTGCTTGACCAGTCAATGGAAAGCAGACTAAGATGCAGGCACTGGTATTATTTCCCCACTGGAGTTAAAGGAGGCAGATAAGGTTTTTTCCTTCTTCTATTTCTTCTTGCACTTTGTCACTGGACGTGGCTATTTCAGCTTGCGCCGAGAAGACTGCACAGATGAACGTCAGAATAGTGCCACCAATAGCTGTGTAGAAAGCCCAGCCCAAGGAGCAGTCTCCTAGTTTGTAAGCAGAAGCATAAGGTCCACAATAGCTTATTGCTTTCTGGCATCCCCAACCTGCAGGGTAAATTATCAAGCCTAAAATAAGGAAGAGGCCTAAAATAAAAACAGAAAGACAGAAGTTTAACAGATGACCAGTTTAACACCAAATGCAACACATACAGTAGTGGTTATGATGGTCAGTACTCATTCCTAAGTACCAGGATTAGCAGAAGACTACTCTTTCTCATCCATCCAATGTTCCTTTACTGATTGTTCCCTAAAATATACCATACAATGTCTTATCTAAACTTGGAGCTGTTTTGTGGTTTTCCTTGTGAAAGGCTTATTTCAGATGATAATGGCCAAGTCATATTTTTAATTTCTCTGTTTCTGCTACATCCTCTGTTTTCACACATTACTGCTAGGCTTACAGAGCTTGCAAAACATTCTAGCATGTCTGCCTATGGTTTATACTTGCACTTTTCAAATACTTATGAATATCTGCATCTGGTTTTGAGTTTGTGTTTCGCTAGCCCTCATTCAGCTTTATTTAGGCATCATCATAAACATTCGGGCCTTTTTTCCTCTGGAGTTTTCTGACATTGATTTTCTTGCCTGGAAAAAGAAAAAAGAAACAAAACCCCAACAAACAAACAAACAAAAACCCTTACACTGCATCTGCGTATTTGGCCACATTAGGACAATAGAAAAATACCACTGTCAGTTCAGTAAGCTGCTATTGCAATGAAAAGATTCTGGAGTCAGGTGATTGCTGCAGAAGGAAAACACATTTCTAGTGATGCAGAAGCAAAAGCCACAGCTTCCTATCCTGCTAAACTACCTGAACACCCTGCTGTGCCTCAGCCCAGAAGTAAAAAGCTCAGACTAGATGTTTTACCTGTCTGATCTAGAGTCCCTGAACATATGATTTGTCTTTGCACAAAGATGAGAAATTTAATCAAAATGACTAATATGCTAATGGCTACATTCTGTTTTCTTTAAGATTTTAATCAGAAGAACAGGAAGAATGAATGAAAAATAGTATTTGCTTAAACAAAACCAGTTCATCCAGAAAATGAATACAACCTTTCAGATCCCATAAATATTACTGGTTTATTTGTCCTGCACTGTAAAGCTCTTTATTCAACTTGCCACCTTGATGAAGATAGCTAGTAGAGGTGCTTCCAGCTCTTCAAGAAGTGTGCTGAAAGCTGTACTTTCTGGTGCTGGTTTATCTGTTAGATTTCAAGTAATCCCCAAATTTCTACCAAGCAGTAAGATAGGAAACAGCTCCCTATTTTCCATATACTAAATGATTACCAAGAACAGCTGGAAAGACTTGTTTGCATCTTCTTCAGTTAGACTAGCCTATTTTACAGTATGTTAGGTTTCCTTAATTGCTTGTTTAAAGAAATTCAGCCAGATGCAAGAAAACTTGCTCACTTGAGAAAGAAAAGCTGGGTCCTAGCTAGTAAGTGGGTCATATACACAAAATGAAAACCCTGTCTAAAGTCAATGTCTATGAATGCCAGACATTTCACAAAAGAAAGTCCTTCCTCCAGCATTTTTCTAACGATGACACAACATCATGAGCATGAATGAACTAAATGACATTAATCTTTGGGGCAGCAAAATCCATTAGTGAGTGATATCCGTTCTCTGTGAAGGGATTTCATCACTGCCTACATTTAAGAACCAATGACAAATTTTATGTAGTGTTTCCTGGCTGATTGGCCAAACTACATTAAGTATAAAGTACTGCTTTATCTTGGACAGACCTGGATAAGCTGTGCTCTCATTCTGCTGAGCCCCACAGCTGTTTCAGACTAAACACCAGCAGTTCTTCTCCTCTATTCATCACTAGTTTCCTGTTCTGTGTAACCGGCATGACCACACTGTATTTTTCTGACTGTACTTTGGTTGCCATTTTCTCTGATGATCACAAGCTCTTTGGTAGTTAAAAATCACCGAGATAAGAAGCCGGATCTGAAATGCCAACACCAAATGTTTCAAGCTCACCACTCCATCACTCACAAACCAGAGAGCCTGTGTTTAACAGCAAACCTGACTTATGGCTGAGTCACAAGCAGCACCAAGGAGCTATACCCTTCTCCACCGAAACAAGAGCAACTCCTGAAAGCTAATGGTTCCGTGGTATATGCCTGAAGCTGACAAACTCAGCTGCCCACAAAAGGCTGCAGCACTACTGTTAAGTGCAGTCATCAGGACTTTACTGAATTTCTTTTTTTATGAGAGTACAGAGTATTCCTGGAGAAACACTGACTACAGCCCATAACTTGATAAACTACAGCGGCTTTCTCAGAGATGAAAACAAAATTTGGAGAAAAGTCTTAACTATGGACTTAAATATGGTCAGAGTCTCACCTGATTTCTCCTTCAGATAGCTAAATCTGTGAAGCCGATACAGGCCTAGCATAACAAACCTACCTTCTACTACTCCATTTCAGTGCAGACAGAAAGCCTATCAGGACATGCACCTCTTACTTGAAAACTACCTGGTTCCTACTTGCTAGGAAAAGTAAGATGACTCAATTAAGTCAGCTCAACATGCCCACCATGGAAACAGCACTCCCTGGATTTCCTGCTGGCTAACAGCACACAGAGAGGCGCAGGCTCCTCACCACGTTTTCAGCTCACAGCTCCAGCACCAGTAGCAATGGCTGAGCTGCGCAGAGTGCAGAGATCCCTTCACGATTCTCCCTACCTGCCCAAAAAAGGGTGCAAGTAAAACCACCTAGAGGAGGTTTGCCTCCTGCTTCCCAGTAACTACAGAAAAGGTGCTTGCAGGCTACAGAGCTCATTTCAATGGGTCCTGCAGCTTAAACAACATAGAAGACGCTTTACCACCCACAAGCAGAGCAAACCATGGGCTAAAGCAGAAGCCAGCAATCCAAAGCACTTAACTGTCCAACTACCAGTTACCAGAGCAGCAGCCTCCAGAGACCCCAAGAAGAACAACATCTCTGCTCTTGGGAACGTGGATGTAAGGGACAGGAAGGAAAAATACCCATATGGAAAGAACAAGGTAAGATACTGCAGGGGTGGTAGCGAGGGCAGGAGAGGTTGATGAGGGCAGGTGATGATGCTTGGAAAGCCACAGTGTGATTTTCAACAGGCAAAAGGGTTAAATGCAACACAAATAGCTTGTCAAGTCTCTGTGCTCTTCCAACTTTGACCTGTGGAGAACTTCACAACCATTTTATACAGCACAAAAAAGGCAGACCACTGTTTCTACAGCTAACAGCGTAGCCCTGGTCTACATCTAACACATGTGCAAGCTGCTGCAGTTGAGCAAAAACCACTTAAAGGCCAGCCTGTGTCAAGACGTTCCACAAAGGGAAAAAACATGGTAAAGTCTCAGCCCTGGTTTCTCATGCCAGTGTATGAGAAAGGGCAGAGCCTGGCCAGGTCCCTTGCATCTCTTTGGTTCTTTGACAGAAGTTTAAGCTTAACTGCCTCTATGCCTGCCTTTCTATAGCTGCTGCTCAGCCCCTGGAGCTTGCCTGCCTGCAGGTCTCAGTTTTGGTTGTTTACTTGCACTACCACAGAGTCTGTCAGCTCTGCTCACCATTTTGGCCTTCAACAGCTGACAAAGTGCTTTTCAGACAAGACACACAGAGGCAGGGTGTGAGCTAACCCCAAACAGCACAGCAGCAATAGCTGCATCCAGTCCATCACTTGCTGGTTACCAAGCTTTTCTTCTACAGCGTCTGCAACAAGACAGTCTTAAAGAACTGTCGAAGGGAGAGAAGTGTTTTTTGAGTTGTTTGTGGACAGCACAAAGCAGCACGGGGGCACGTGATGTTTTCTGAAGAGTCCCTGCGAGGAAGGCGGAGGAGGGTGCTCGATGGGGGGCACTGAGCCAGGAGCAGATGATCATGTCACTGAATGAAACACAGTGGAGAGCACAGCCTGCGGTTTTCAAGGAGCTGGAAATGGGAACCAAGCATCCTTATCCGTGGATTCGTTTATACTCGCTGCACACCAGAACACAAGAGCAGCTCCTGATAAAATCTAGATTTGTATATAAAACTCGCTGTCTGGATTAACTATTATCATTCCCACATTTTGTGCATTTGATTCAGTTATTCTTACACTTATTCAAATATTACTTGTGTATTTAATCAGCACTGTGTGGCTTTCTAAGCCATTTAATGCTACGAGTTAAGATACAGGCACTTAAGCTTTTGTTATCCATAAAAGTAGAAAGCTCGGGTTTGTGTTGTGCAATTTTATATCAGCATAATCTGATAAAGGAACAATTATCTCCTGTCAACAGTCTTCCTTGAGACGGATCTGGCAGGAGGACAGTAAATATTAATGATAGAGATTTCTTTTACTTAATAAATCAGGTTTTGTTCTTGTCCCAGTGTCTTTGAAGAGAAGCCAATCTTCAAGAGAAAAAACAGAGAACAAAAGTATGCTCTGTCTGAATTAAGTTTTCTACAACAGATCCTTTCAGTTCTTCATGGCGATGTATAATAAATAAGTTTTAATTTACAGCCAAGCTAACTTGTGGAATTACTAAACCTGTGGAATTACTCCTGTTTGTTCTCCCTTCTGGGAGGAACAAATTTATTTTGAAAACATTACAAACTGTTCCTCTACAGGCTCCAGAGTTCAGGTTTGCTCTCTGCTCCAGATTAAACTGGGAGTGCAGTTTTTTCTGTACACGTACCCTAGTTCCTACTTCTTAATTAGCTCTATCCCATTTCTTTAAATCAGTATGATAATTTTTCCATAATGTTTTCCTTATTGTTAGTTATTGCTAGCTCTCAGTTACCTTTCCTCTTAGGATTCCTTAAAACACAGGTCTGAAAGAATGCTACACAGTGCTGCCAGATGTCTAAGAATGACAACAGAAAACTATTTAAATTACTGTTTTATCCAAAGACCTCATCTAAAGCTCTTTGGTATTAGTCTGTCAGCCAAAAGCATTTTCCCATCTTTCACTGAAGGCAATCTGCCCACATAACATTTTATTATCAGTCCCTAATTATCTGCTTTCAAAAAGAAGCCCTAAGAAATATAGAATTTAGATGAGATTTAGAATTTATTGGGATTATTAGACTAAAACATATTTCCTGACTACAACAGACAACCTGTTAGACATCAGCTGTTCTATATCCAAATGATGGAGAGGCAACTCCTATGTCCTAAACCACCAAAGCAAAACATTATAGCATACTGTGAAATACCAATACAAATACACCAGACTGCACCTCTGTGCAACACTGTTTCTGATAGGAAGCCTTTTTGCATTTGTGCATGGAGAACTCTCCCCCTTTTAAGGGCCTGGAACTGCAGCAAGCAATTGCTCCTCTTGGCTTTTATATGGTGCAGTAGTGCTTCCAGGCTAACATCATGGAAAACCAACAGACCCACCTATCGTTACAGGCATTTGTATGTCCTATTATGTGCTGGGGTCAGGTCTGAGTAAAAGCTTTTTGATTCCATCCTTGGAAGCAATCCTCGAGACAGGGGTTAAGAAGATGCTTGTTTAGCTAAGTGAAGACATGCTATTTAGTTTTGACAGTCTCCTGTGCAGCTGCTGTTGTGTCATATTAAACAACAGCATATACTAACAAAGCCAATTTCCATTGCAAAGCCTGAAACTATCTTCTCATTTCCTAGCAAAATAACAGAAAAAGCTTGTAAATGCTGCTGAAGAAACAGGAAATTAAGCAGCTGTGATCAATGAGGTGGCACTGCAACAGGCTCCCACGGAGCAGCACAACTGAGCAACAACATTTTAAGAGAGGAAGAAAGGAAGGCTAAAGGCAGGGAGGGATCAGCCTTGCACAACACCACGCGGGCAGTGCAGGCGGGTCACTTCCTCAGTGGCAGTGATCCTGATTGTTCTCATCTTCTGCACAGCCACAGGAGATTAATGCTCAGCCCAAGGGTGTTGCACAAGCCAGGCAAAATAACCCTGCCTTTGCTCCTCATACTTCCAAATGTGTCAGTAGGCTGAATACCTGGACAATTTAATGTGTAAAATATTTGTACAGATGTACTACCCTAGCTTAACTCAAGAGGAATTTCACATATGCAAACTGTCCCTAACAAACCCCTACACAGCAGCAATACTACAAGGTGCTTTCGCATGCTTTTGACCTCTTCATCTATCGGCAGACAACCAAAGTGATGGCCTCCTACTCAGCAGCTGTATAGCAGACACCATCAGCCCTGTGACATGATTCAGTAATCCCATTTTAATCAGATCAGAGTTAATGAGGTGGGCTCAGGCCAGCTGATGTGGTGGTCTCAGCACTCCACACTAGGGATAGAAAAAGCTAATCCTGTGTGTCGAGATGCTGAAAGGAGCATCAGTTACGGTATCCTCAGCACTGGGCCCCAGAAGTGCCTCTGCAGCTGCTCTCCATCCCCCTGGGTGACTGCCAGACCCACTGAATGCAAGCAGCTGACCAGAGGCAAGAAGGTCTTTGCCCAAAAAGAAAAGGGAGACTCTGCAAGTCCTTAGTACCTTGGAGACGGCCTCTGGCCCACTTGGAAACACTGCACAATGGAAGAAAAATTCCTAACATTAAGAAGGTCAAAAAGCCTACCAGGACTCCACACACAATGCAGGTTTGCACAAGCAGATGGTATTCGGGATAAATAGGAAGAAAGGCTGTTGAGGGTAGGGAAGGTTGCCAGTGGGAAATGCACTGAGGCAAGATTCATACCTGTATACCTGCAGTTACTGCAGAGGACTACAGCCATATACAGATTTCAGTGTACCTAGGATACCCTGAGCTGAGGCAGAAGAATGCATTGTTCAAAAGTGTAACTAAGTGATGGCTCAAAACCTGCAGAGGTATTTGTTTCCCTTTAAAACTGTCTCAGGATTATGTAAGGGTAAGCACTTACCAGAAGAAAAAGAAGTTCCCTAAATCACTGCCTTACCTAAGCTGAGGAAGAAGGTAAGATCCCTACTCTTCAACAGTAAATTAGCTATACCATTTGCTCATACAGCTTTTCTCATTTATTAAAGAAATCAAAGATGCTCATTCATTACCAAACCTATGCAAACATATATAAACTTCTAATGGCATTACTGATGTTGGGGTGTGAAAACAGGGACAGAAATACAGTGCGGGGAACTACTGCTGGGAGACTCAACTCTGAAGTGTATTTTGTTATCCACAGAAAAATCCAAAAATAAGTCAGTTTGTCAGCTTCATGTGGGTTGCTTTGGCAGGATGACATCATATTGAGGGATTTGGGTTTGTTTTTTTTTTTTGCTATTAGTGTGCTCTAACTGCTTGGACTTCCCTGTAACAAAGCCTGAGCCTGCAGGCTCCTGTTTTCAGGAGAGGGAAGGGCAAATTTGGCGTTAGCTTTTAATAATTTTTATGTATGTGGTCAGAGTCCCTCATAGGTAGGAGGGAAGGAAATGCGGAGACTCAAAGTAAGATCAGCCCCAAGCCTTGCAGTGGCACTGCTGCCTCTATGCTGGCCATCAGCCATGTGGAGTCATGTCACCACACTACATGAGCTCCCATGCAGCGGATGCTAACCCAGCAACTAAGGGAAGATAAAGCATTTTATAGGGGAAAAGCCAAATGTTTACAAGTGCAGAGGTAACCAAAGACCTCTCCACTCGATGCGCCACTGCTCAGGCACAGCTATGAGAGTGGTCGTCTCCCACATTTTACCTTAAAAGCCAATGAAGCATTGAGTATTTTTAATTTAGGATGGCTTGAAGCTGCTAAATGAGAAACTGAATTGTAGTGGTAAATACAGGCGGTTTCTGAGTCAGGGAAGAAAGTACCAGGCCATATTAATTATTCCATTCATGAAAGAAGCAGGGGAGAAGACCCAGTATGTTTCACACCATTCACCATAACCCTTTCCACTGTCATTCGACCAGTGAGCGCCAGCAATCGCTTATGCTGAATCAGCAGAAAGGGAATGAAACTCATCACCTCCTGACCACAGCTTGGTAAAGGAGGCTTAAGCAAGAACCTGCCTCGACTTCAGCAAAGAGGTAGAAGGGCTGCAGGTCATCTTTGTCATGGTGTTACATTTCCTCAATACTGTGTAGTGGAACGTGCTGATCCCACTGCACAAACAAGACCTTGGGGGAGTGGCAGGAGCTGCAGAGGAACTAAGGCTGAACAAGAAGGAAAAGGTGAAGGGGAATGCAGGAAGGGGTGAATTTCAGGTAGCTTATGGGTTGTACAGCAGTAGAGTGTGGGTCATCTCTGCTGGGGAAGGAAGCAAAACTCAAACCCACTGATTTCCTTCACCACCACACCACTGAGGACATGAGCTAAACATAAGTTAGCCCCTCATCCTGAAAGAGGTGCTTTCATCTTTTTTCTTGCATTTGACTGAATACACATCATCTGTTGAGTTTAAATATTCTCCTAGTGCTTGCATCCTATATGTGAACAGCAGCATCAGTCTTGGCTATAAGGTCTGGAAGCAAAAATCTGACGGAAAAGGAGCCCTGCTACTCTCCAGCTATCCTCCTGGGCTCTCGGGGGGGCAGCCAGCATGTTCTTACCTCGCATTGCCAGGGCAGAGATGTGAAGAAGTTCTCAGATTCTCACCCATCCTGGTAGAGGTAAGGGACCACAGTGTGCTTGTGCCACAGTGAAACACTTCTCTGTGGGAAGCATGAGAATCTCATACTGAGCACCATTTAATGGAAGAGATTTATGCTTCCGGGAAAATCAGCTGCCACTTGGTCACTGAAAAGCTGGGTTTGCTTTTGTTTATTTTTCTGTCATAATCTACTAGGTGTCTACTGTTCCCACGTGCCCACCTTTGTAGCAGAGGAGATGAGTTGACCACCAAATCTAACAAAACACTGAAATCTTCACTTTATTCCTTTGAAGTTACTCCCCCTCTGGCTCAATAGCAACTTAGCACTTGAACTCAGTTTTTCTTCCCTGGCATATTCCAACACAGCAGTCCCCTTTGCTTGAACTTTCAGCAGCGAAGCGTGTATTAGATGTCGTGCTGGCATTTGGCCATATAGGTTACAGGAAGCACTATACCGCAGACAGCAAAAGCAGTTCAGACTGTCAGGATTA
>NW_009923907.1:16978-28929 GCF_000696875.1 Nestor notabilis | reverse complement strand
GATGTAATGAAAAAACACCCCCCCCCCCCCCCCCTTTTTTTCCTTTCTTTCCACCCCAGGAATTCAGAATTCTGGCATCAGAAAAGAAAAACTCTGAGCTGAATCCAAGAGGAAATATGCTTTTTGAAAAATGCATGCTTTGCATTTTAGAAAGATAAACAAGAAGCTTCCTTGCCTTCAAGGGCAAAACCACTCTCTCTGCTCTCCTACTGCCTGAGCAACCCAGCTGAGTAACAGCTTCCATTGCCCACAGGCCACTACATGAGCTCACAAGGTGCTTTCTTCCTTGCTCATCAGCTGGGCCCTTTCTCAGGCAAAATAACGCTTTTTTACAGCATACTGCCACTTACAACCGAATATCCTGCACTACCTTGCAACTATCACAGTCTTTCACATAATGCTCTGACCACTGAAGAGCTGTAGCAGCTTCGTGGCCCGTCCTCCCCTCCGCGTTTTCTCTCCTTTCCAAGGAGAGTCCTGGCTGACCTCCTGCTTCCTTATCAGCTTCCTCCTTTGCAACTCTCAGTAGCCTCCTTACCTTCCAGCAGCCTGGAGAGTGCAGCCATGCAGCACCACGCACCACGAGCCCACCCGGAACAGCTGGATCCTACTTCATACACCCTCACAAGCAGCTCCAAACCTCCTTCCCTGCAGATGGTTCCCATCACACTCTGCTCAGGCCATCTTCCTAATCACACAGCCTCCCAAATGGACATGATGACCAGGAAGCGTAGCACACTGAACTATTTCTTAGTGCAAGAGATGTAAAACAAACTCTTCCAGCAGCAAAGACAGGCTGCTATAGACACAGCTGGCTTCCAGCTGGGTTTCACCTCCTCATTTTAGAAGACTGTGAAGTTTCCTTGTATTTGGGGGTAGAATCTGCACTTCTGGAACTGAACTGCTGGACAGGTGCTGCAGTAGTTTTTGATGGAGGAACTCTCAAAGGTGCCACAGTACAGGATGGAAGACACGAACAGTAATAAAAGGCTAAAAGAGGAAATCATGGAAAGGACAGAAGAATGAACACAGGAGAGCTTGTGAGATACCTGAAAAGAGAAAGCACTGCGGAAGAGACTTCACTGCTTGGGGCTGAGCACGACAAGTGCCAGCGGAAAATGACAGCTGAGTCATCCCCTAGCAGTGCTGGAGGAGAAACTACAGGAAGCCTAAACCTGCAGCATCTGGACCCTAGCAGACACTGTGACAAGGTGCCTGAGGGAACCTAACACTCCAGGCCCACATGCAGCAGCCTTTGAGGACAGAAACCACTGCTTTGTCTGACTAGATGTATACCTGTTAAAGGCATAACTGCCAGCAACCCAGCCTGCTAAGCCTCACAACAGCAAAATGCAGCCAAACCAGAGACACTCCTTGTCATGTGGCTGGGACACAACCATCTGAGTGATGCAACCCAATTTCTGTATGCTCGGGTTGTTGGAGTTTATTATGCTTCTGTCAGAAACCCGCTTAGTCAAGCCTCATTTGAGCTAGGAGACTGTGGACTATGAACAGAGAGTGGTGAGAAATGGGTGACCCACAAGAGGCCTCCCAGATGAAGCCATCACTATTCTGGAAAGACTTTAGAGGAGAGGAGCTATTTTATCCCCTTACAGTAAACCTGCCTGGCAAAGCAACCCCACTCCAGCACAGCAGAGCAGGAGTAACAGAAACCAAGCTCCCAAACCCAGCTGCCTTCCTGACATACTAGCACCCTTTCTACTCTGCTCTCCCCAGAGCCTTCCCAGGCACATGGCAGCATAGCTCCTCACAGGGAAAAAAACACAGGGGCCAGCTCTGCCCAGCCATGCCCTTACAGGTTATAAGAAGACCCCAACAAAAGCTGTTAATGATGAACTTCATGAAGTAAAACTGTGTCAGAAACAGACACCTAACCTGTTTCTGGATCTGTCCTAAGCTTCCCGCTTTGACAACAGGCTTTGTTTAGATTATATTATTTAGCACCAAAGTGAAGTACCCCGGCCCAGTAAGGCTTCTAAACACATATGCAACTATCCTATATATACCAATACCAAGATAAGTCAATACAGGATCACCAATTATTTACTACCTATAACTAGATGATTACTGTGAAAATTTACTTTGAATCAGTTCTTATCAGCTACCATATAATAACATGTTGCCTCTTCTAGTCTCTGCATTTCAAGTGATTCACAGACTGTAAAAATAGAGTACTTTCCCCAAAAACACATTCAAATTAAAGTCTGCCTGGTCTTCTTTCTGCTGGGTAGTAATTATCTATTTAATTACATGGCTCCAATTTTTGCACTTTCTACTGCAGAGAAAAGATGCTTCTCCAGATGAAACAATCATCAGATACCTCAGAAAACAGGGCTACTGATTACTGTTTCTACAGCTCCAAAATGAAAGGCACCACAGTGTGAAAATGGGTGGTAGAAGGAATTAGACGAGTTTAAACGAGCATATTTCTTCCTTTATGGCTTTGTATTTCTAATTTTCTCTCACAAAAGAACTCCTCTATGCACCAGATATGTATATGGCTCCTTCCCACTGACCTAAATGAGCGTTTGCACACTTGTCCAAGGATCGTTACAGAAGAGATGTTTCTTTCTGTTCTGTAATTTCACTGTAGGCATCATCCAGGTCATAATCAGTGTTGCTAAACTGAAAAGATATATCCGGTGTTTGTTATTGTTTTTTCATGATGAATTCCTGGAATTAATTAACTTGTTGTGTGTTTTTAATTATATTAAATCTCCACTGCAAAGATACAGAGATTTTAAATGAGATTAAGTCTGCAAGATCCTGAGTTCCTGTAGATTACTCTAACATGGGTGCATCTCATCTTTGAAAATAAGATGTTTGACATACTTGCAAATATTGGACTGATACAGGCTGATAAACAAAATGATTTTGTGAATTCTCCTCCCACGCTTATTAAAAACATAATTGTTCACATTTGAAAGAATTATCTTATTCTTAACATGACTAAGGCAGGGTTGTATCTAGTTCTCTTGTTCAGGACATTATCTATCATAACCACTGGATGGATTAACCATACTGTAAGAACTGCCCTTCCTGAACTTCCTTAAGCAGTTTCCAAAACTCAGGAACTGAGAAAAGTTGAAATTAACAGCTGTGATAATTAACTGCTGGAAAATAATTTCAACAAAGTAAGAAGATGCTGTAATGCTACTGACACAAAAGTACCAGTGGACCCAGTAAAACTCATCTTGAGAAAACAAGCTGCTAGCCACGAGACGCCTGGCTGCAAATACTGGCAGACGTACTTCCCATAGCAACAGTTTCAGTAACATGACCTTTGTATTACCCAGTTTCATGCTGTGTCATTTATCTGAATTGAAAGAAGGCAAGTACTCCTATCCTCAGTACAGTTCAAAAAGGACTGATCCATTTTCTGACATGTAAGAGATGCTTTGTGGACCATATTATTCATTCTTGAGGTCACAAGTCCCATTACAGATACAGCAGGCTTGATAACAAAACAGAATTTGCATATATATTCTCACAAATACATGGTGTTGTATTTGTGAATTGATCTTGATGTTAGACTAGATATTTTGAGATGGTGTCAGAGTTGTAAGTAAACTTATCTTTCCAACAAACCCAACTCTGGCATCCCAAACATCTACTTATGCTGGTAACCAATCTCTCCCCTCCAACAGAAAAGAAGTAATGTCATCTCCTGAAAAACAGGATTCATGAATTATTTCTGAGTACAGGGCAGGAAAGCAGTAAGCTAAAATCTTCCCCTGGCTAAATCTGCACTGCAAGCTGCTTCCTTGTTGCACTGGTTCTGGGAAATTCTGTAAACCAGGCACAACTACAGCAAAACCGGTAATTTTTATCTAAAGGATATTCATCTGCTATTTGTATGCCATCATACGAGCAAATTTAGGGATCTACTTCTGACCCAGAAGCACAAACCTTACATTGTGGGTGACATGAAATAAGCAGTACATTTTTATACTGAAGATGAATGAAGTGGAGGATGGTGAGAGCCACTGTGCTAGTGCTTTGGGAGCCAGTATCAGCTGGCCCCTAGCCCATGCTGCTGGCTCTGGAGAGCTGCAGCAAGCAGCAAATTCAGTTTTAGCCTACTTCCCCTGTGTGCTTAGATTAATTTAGGTTTCAACTACGCAAATGAAACCAACCAGCTTCATAAAGGTTTTAACACCTGTCATTACACCTCCTATCTAGATACAGCCACTGCAGACATGTTTGGCCACCTCAGTGGAGGTCAGGAGGGGAGAAGCCGGATTCACATTTTGAGCAAACAAGTCAAATCTCCTAATTTTTGTTGTAACAAAACTATTTTCATGAATTGAAAACGTGCTTAAGAGCACCACCAAGAGGGAAAGAAAAGGTGGCCCTGCCCGTTCCCTTCCTCCTCATAGGTCTCTGAGGGCTGTCAGAGGTAGGGCAGAAAGAAGACCACTCTCCTCTTCCAGATGACCACACACGCACAGCACAAACGGGGAAAAACTGCATATGGGACAGGTTCTCCCTGTGGCTCACTGTCAAGTAAAGAAAGCCAAATACTCCTCTAAGTAAGGCTATCCAGCATCGGTTTCCTAACAGTCGTTTAATCTCTGTTAAGTCCATGGGTTTAAGCAGAAACACCAAATCTCTAGAATCAATGCATCTTTTCTGGCAAAGCACAGCTGATTCTTGGACAGTGAGACGAGAAGCTCAGTGGGCTGTGTTAACTGCAGCTGAACAATAAGCTAGCTACAAGAAGAGTTTATCATTAAGGTATTGCTTGTCAAGCTCACAGCCTTGAAGGAGGCTGCTTAGCATGAAACGCTGGAGAACTGGGTGTGAGACTGCAGGCTGTTCTTATCCCTCGGGTGGTATTTGCTCTGACTACAGCCACAAAGCCTCTGAGACTCTGAATAAACTGCCTTTGGTCCATGGAAAAAGTACTGAAGTAGAGAGAGGGAAATAGACTGCCGTAATGTATTAACTTTGTTCTCTGCTGGTAACAAAGGAGAGAAGTTTTGTTACTGAAAAAAATTCAAACAGAGGGAACAAACTAAGCAGCAAACAAAAGCAACACTGGTCAATTCATTTCGGCATACATCAGGCTGCAACTGTGCTGCCAATGATGTACTACATGCTGTGTAGCTATAAATTTCAGTTGTGTTTGAATAAACAACCAACATATAGAACTGCTCTGGGTCTGTCTAATGCAGTCTGTCTGTAGACAGGGTAGAATCACTACATTTCTTCAGCTGAATGGCCCCAAAATTAAAAGCTTTAGTTGCTCTCAATGTACACGTACCTGCAATCCCTTGTAGCAGCCCACAGACATTAAAAATGCTTTTCTTCATAATACTCTGCACACACATAGTAAAGACAGACACAAATGCCACGGCACAGAGAATCATGATTCCCACGGCTAGGAAAATAGCGGTTGCCTGCCAGAACCCACTGGCAATCTCATTGAAGTTTTCAGCGTAAGGACCACAAAGCGTGTCTCGTCTAGAAAACTGCATGTGGGAGATTCTGGTGCAGCGCCCATAGATGCCCAGCGTTGGATGGTAAGGTTCCTGTGACCCCCCTGTTCTGTTGTCCACATCCTCGGAGCTTGAAGGCTTTGCTTTGCCAATCAGCCAGTCTGCACTCATGAAAGCAATGAGCTCTGCAAAAGCCACCACAATACTCAGGAGAGTCCACAGCATTGACCGACACGTTACAATGACATGACACATATTGATGTCCAGTCCTTGCGATCAGTGCACCTGACGGTCTTAAAATCCAGGCACAAGGGGGAAAAAAATTAATAAAGAAAAAAAGGACCCTAAGAAAATCCCTGTAGCTGTTCTGCCGGCTTTTTCAGCTGTCTCAGAGAGGCCAAGATGTTATTTCTCAGAAGAAAAAGTGAGCAGCCCCAAGTTTTGCAAGCAGTGCAGTCATTTGTTCTCTCTGTTTAGTTCCTCCTTTTTTCTTTCTGGGATGCTGAGCACTGAAGTACACTTTTCTTTCTTAATATTCATACTGGCACATGATGTTGCAGGCTGGTGGGGGAGGCTGCAAGGACTGCCCACTGCTTGACATCACACACCTACAGGAAAAAAAGAGACAACACATCAGCAGTGAGAAAGAAGTCTTCTTTTCCACCCCCACAAGAAGCCAAGATCTGCTGCAGATCCATATCAACATGCAAATACTCTAACAAGGGCCGGTGAAGGAAAGCCTGATGGAAACCTCTGGAATTTGTCCCATGGGGAGTCATTAACCTCCGGATGCCCAGCCGTCCTTATGGTATCTGCTCTGCCCCATCCCACTGCAGGTGTTTGCCAAGCACTTCTCAAGCAAAGGTCTCAGTCACACCCAGTGGTCCCACCCACTCCTACCAGCACGCCCTCATCATCTTCCTCTGGTAGAAATCACCGCGGTTGCTGGCAGTTACACTCAGCAAAATACTTGTACATGTTTAAGCAGTTTCACAGATACACGGCTCCTGCCTGCAGTTTGGGAAGGCAGCACGTCACGCCCTCAGGATGGAAACTAGGCGCAGTTCCACGGGCTGTGGGTACCTGGGTGCAAAGGGCAATGAAGGAACCTTGTTCCAACCTTCCAACCTTCTCCTGACTGCAGCTGAGCCAACCCCAGACACAAGAGGAGGCAAACAGGACTGCAACTGAGGACAGCCCACCCTGCTATGTGGTGACACAGCCCATCCCTTTGAAGCCTGAGTTTTGCAGGAATAGTGCTTCCCTGAGTTCTGTACCCAGGTTTGCACCACTGATTCAGAGAAGCATTTTGCCTGCACGTATGTCACAAAACTCATCCTGAACTGATGCTACCACCAGCAGCCTCTGGTGACTTAACACCACTGTAAACAGGAATCTGTGGAAAAACACCCCAGCTACTGCCAAGTGGCCAAGAGCCCCAGTAAAAGGGGCTGCCAGTCAGCCTTGAGCTTCCTGACTCCTCTGAATTCCCCCCTTCCACGGTCCCGTGCATGCTAGGACTGCAGCAATATGTTCCCCAGGGCTTTACCCAAGCCTTTATGCTGCCTTTGAGCAATAGCTGATGACATTCCCAGAGTTACACTTATCTTAGCGCAAGAGGCAATCAGATATCACTGTACTTCCAATTTGTACCGAAATCTTGGCCTCAAAATAACAAATGGGTCATCACACACTCCTCTCTGCTTGAACTGAAACTTAGTCGCCTGAAAGTAAGGGTGGGAGCAGGAAATGCCCTCACGTTACTCCCTCTGTGATGAGAACGTAGCACTTCCAAGTTTTCCTCACAAAAACCAAAATACTGACATTGAACTGGAGGCAAGAGAGTCGAGAACCAGATCTGGACCTCACTGCTGCATGGCTGCCAAGCACAAAGGGGTCAGCAGATGCCAGGAAAACAGACATTCCCAATTTTTTTTCAGCTTTGTAATGGGTTTGGTATTTCATTTCTTAGGAGTCTAGAGCCCAGTGGTTGAATGCTAGTCCCACTGAATGTGAAACAAAACACACACCCACAACTTCAACACATTCAGAACTTCATGAAGCAATTTCTACTCCCTCCTGTAGTAGTTATAGTGAATCATCTGCAAGATTTTATCCACATTTCTCTTCCTTGTCTAGATCTGCAGACTCCTCTGGTATTAGCAGATACACAGACTAAAGCTGCTCTGCAACAATTGGATTTTGACACTCTTAGTTCAGTGTAACGACATTGCCTTAAACCCAGGCAAAACATATTTAGTTGTGCTTTTAGCCATACTGAGATAACAGTGCAGCTCAGTTTCCATTTTAGGGAGGAAAACATGAAGTTTTCAAGCAACCTGACATACTGGTGACTCGAATACACCCTTTGTAATAATAGAGAGATGAAGTGTCAACCTGCCAAAAAAAAGTTAATTCTCTCAGTATTTCCACTTTAAATAACAACTGGAATGTAGGAAGTCTCCACTGCAAACCTACATTCTTCTAATGTCATCTGCACAATTGAAGAGAATTTAATGGAAAATGTCTTGGATTTTTTAAGATAAGTTCCAAATCTGTAGAGTTGAAATCTGTAATTCTGTGCAAGTACCGCACCCATATGAACTCCTTTTCAAGGATTTTAATTGAGGTGCAAGAGACATAGGACTTGAACACACATCATAGCTCTTACTGCTTACTCTGTGCCCGCTGAACAGAAAATACTGTTTATTGAACACAGATGAGAACAAAGTTTATATTTACCTAAGTAGGCAGAAACTGCAGATGAACACTGGCAGCCATAGAGACATGGCACTGATAACAAATACGGAATGCTATATTAGAATCAGGAGAAAAGACCAAACCCTGGGGTCCTTTTCAATATGAAATGCAAGCCCATAAGTAAATTACAGTAACATTTTAAAGCAGAGTATCTTCAGAAAAGTCACTGCATAAGCAAAATAGTCTGTCTAAAGATGATATGGAGGTCATATAAAATCTCAGGACTTCACTGGAACATATACTTCCCTGTTTTGCAATACAGGGAAAATTCATAGCACTGAAAAGTTAGTCAATGTCATCAATAACTACATTTCAACAGATTATATCTCACTTTCCAATAAAACCTTCACAATTCAGATTTGCCAGGTAACTAGTCCTTTATGATACAAAATGTATCTTCAGAGCAATGTACCCTTAAGTCACAGGTGAACCGCATAAATTTATTCTTGCACTAGTGATGCCTTCACATGGGAGTGCAACTTACCTACAACTCCTTTTTGTGAGCAGATGATAGACAGAAACATATGAAGTAGGATGGCAAGACCAGAGGAGGGGTAGGGGCCACTCTAATACAACTCCTTTTCATGAGCGGACAGACAGAAACATAAAAAGCAGGATGGCGTACAAATGAGAGGAGGTGCAGGGGCATTTCTTCTTTGTGAGACTTAGCAAGGAAAGATTGCAGATAAAGTACTGAAGATAAGTTACAGTTCAGTCACGCTTGTGTAGTTAACCTTTTCTTTCCAACATGCCTTGAGTTTCCAAATGAACCTATCCGGTTCTCAAGCAGCTCTGACAGCATGTTTGTGCCATACATGGAAGCCTTTCCATATAAATAACTGCACTTCATGAAGCTTCCCTCCAGCACTCTGCTCACTCTGTTTTTTCCAGTTTTGCTCAACAGAAACTCAAGCTAGGCCCTTCCAAGGCTGAAAAATGCCTATTTATTCACATCCCTTAACAAGTTTTTTCCATGACAGAACTGTATGTTCTTCACAGCACGCCACTCAATATCCACTTTTGACTGACTGTCAAAATATTTGCTTTGACAGCCCAAATTCAAAATATACAATGGTTCTTTAACCCCCTTGATATTAACTCGTTCAAAATAATTCTCTCTGAGGAAGCAGACTACAAAAAGTAAACTTCGCCCTTAGTCATTTGGGCCTCCCCCTATTACATTCAATTGTACAGGTGTGGAAGAAGGCCATCCGTACTGTGGAAGAGGAAGCCCCAAGAGAAAAACAGCCCCGCATGCAAGCACTCACATAAGCTGCACACTACAGCAGCTCCCCAGCATGAGAGTCTCAGCAGTACCATCCCACCTCACCATACAACCCATCGTTCCCCAGCTGCACAGCTTTTGGACAAGTCAAAACTACATCTTCAGCTTTATTTACTCTGCTCTCTGAATCATGCTGATGGGTAGGCTCTGCATCAAGTGAAGTCTAACACAGTGAAAAGATGGCAGCGAGAACATCAGATCCTCACTGCATTCAGAGAGAATAAAACTGAGTCCCTGAATGCAAAAATCTTTTGGTTGTTTATTCTAAGAAAACAAACCATCTTAAAATATCAGCAAAACTTTCTTCCTCTTTGGATGCAATTTTGACAGCCAGTTACTCTCTCAAGTTGTATTTTCACATTTCTAACTAATACTATTCAGCTGATATCTTTTCCTACACAACGCTGCTATATGCTAAGTAAATAAATAACATCTATTTTTCTGAACTAGGCGAAGAAACATACTTGCCTCCATTTTGCTTACACTGCCAAACCCAGGAAGTCAGAAGCTGAACCAAATTATAATATTTAAATTAACATTTTGATATTAGAGATGTTGAGCTGCAGCGTTTTCCTTTGGCATACCAGGCAGATAGGAAGGAGCAGCTGCAAAGTTCAAATCTGAGTCAGTCACATACCACAGCTGTTTATTTTAAAAAGGTGTCCTACAAGCAATGTACAAGAGACCCATAAGTACTTTTCAGAACAATACTAGGGCCAGTTTTTCATGTTCTCCTTATGATTTGACTGAAAATGGGCTCAGGCTAAACCCTATAATTCAGTTTTTGCCCTTCCCAGCCTAGTTCTGTCAGCTCCAGACTGAGAATAAATCATCTTTCAGTAAGTGGCTTTTGGCTTGTCTTAAACAAACAGCTGAATAGAAGGCCACACACACTGCTGAAACAGCCCCAGTTTGTAAAATAAATCCAGGCACAATTAGACATCTTCTTCTAAAGCTCGCTATAGTCCAAGGCACAATTACGCGGAGGAGTTTCTAAACCTTGTTTACAATGTACAAGCTTGAGCATCTCATAACCCAAAATGTGCAAAACTTAAGAGGCCTGTGTTCTGCTTTCTCTGAAACATTGTTCATTAGCAGTTATAAACACTGTGAAAATGCTTTGAACTGTAAGAGTGGAAGTGGCTCCTATTTATGTTGATGTTTTTAGATTCACTATTTAAAACAAACAGAAAGAGGCTCACACACCAAGACTCAAATTACCTCAAGCTGACTCCCACCCAGGTCGACATGAACTCCCACTTTATGCAGCTTCCATCCCCAGGTATTGCTGGACAAGCAAGCAGGTTAACTGTGAGCTCACCCTGCCTGTCAGAGTGAAGCAGCCACCAAACCACGGAGGCAGGAAGGAGAACACTTGGACAGTGTGGGATGGGCATTAGAGAGAATTCATTTTCTGGGGGAGTGATAACTCTAAGTAAATAAACTCCTCCTACTACTTGGTCCCCTCACAGTAGGTGCCTTCTTCCAGAAGCTACTGCCCAGGAGGAGAGGGTAGGCTCCTGCTGACTTCCATGCAGTCTTCAAAGTAGTGGACCAGGTACCAAGCAGCATTCGCAGGAGAGAGCACCAACTCATCTTGCTAAAGGTTCATCTCTGCATTTCTATTCCCAGCACTTACAGGTGACTTACAAATGTAAGAAAAGGTATGTTCATCACATTTCCCTGTCACGAGAGAACAGGGACAAGGATCAGTACTTAAAGAAAGACAAGTTGTCCCAAAAGATTTGGAGTAAGCTTTCTCTGCAGACCACAAGGTGCGCTGCTGGAACTGGTTTCTGTTTTCTGAGTACATACTCACCATGGGAAGCACCTGGACTGAGAAGAGAGAAGGATACTTGGATAGTTCAGTGTGTCCTTGTTTTGTTTTTTAAAAGCAACACATTTCAAAGTCATCAAAAATATTCAGGGTCAGATAGTAAAAGAGGAAAAGGTGCTTTAAACCTGAAGTGATTGCACAGCTTCAGACAAATATCAGGGAATAAGCAAAAGATACCCTCCCCCTCCATCCACCTTCATATTTTCATCAAATTATTTCCTACTAAAACAACATTCCAGAGCATAGCTTTTTCCTTGAAGAACAGAAAGCAAAGCTTTGGTTAGTCATCACTTTTGAATTAAAGGAGAAAAAACATTTGCATATCTCATAAATATTTAAATGATATAAACCTGCACAGGCATATTAATGAGTGTATTCCTGTGACAGGCTGTTGAAAACATGCCATAGTCTGTTCATAGACAGATGCATTTCACTGGTAATAAAAGGAATGTAGAGTTACAGTGCATCATGTCTTGTTCCTGTTGGCACAATGCAAAATGTGAAATATAACTGAAGCATTTTGCAAAATAGTTAAAGCTCACTGAAGTATTCTAATCAGATCTCTATTTCCTTGCCTTTCATTTGAATTATGCCCTGTTTACTTCAG
>NW_009923907.1:0-16966 GCF_000696875.1 Nestor notabilis | reverse complement strand
AGGCAAAGCTTTTAAATGTAAAATCTTAAATTAAACTACCCCTTATGCGTCCACATGCCCAATTTCTATGTATGCCAACAGATAAAAAAAAAATAAATAGACACACACCCGCCATGCTGACAGTCCCTGTTCTCCTGAGGTTGTTATTTCATCCCATCTTGCAAGTGGGCTTTTTCTATCATGCTATGGGAAATGTGATCTAATTACAGGTGGATTTGTTTCTAGAATACATCACCATGAATGAAAGGAATATAAAACTTATTACCAACTTTAAAAAAAAAGCAGTTGAAATGTACTGTTCTCTTTCTGACCTCATTAAAAGCCGTGGCAAAACTCCCACTGGCTTTCATGGGGCCAATACATCACTGAAAAATCACTAGAAGAATGAGAGTTTCCAAATTTTCAGACCAACTGCAGGGGAGGTTTAAACACAGGATTCATTTCCCTTTTCCCTCATCCAGACAAAACTTTACTTATTGCCCCCCCACTAAGAGGAGATCAAGCTAACTCGGATTTCCAGCATCTCATATGAACCGCAAATTCTCAAGCAGGAGATTTGTTCCATTGCTCTGGATTTATTGACTTACAAATTCCTTAAACCTACAGCCATTATGTTGTGTTTTGAAAACTTACTCAAGATCTTTTGCAATTCCAAAATTTATTAAAACCTACAAGGCTAAGAAAAGCTAATGTGTAGTATCTCTATTGTTGCTATCTCAAGAGAAAATTACACATCACATCAAAAATCATCACTAAGGGAGCAATCTTGGCTGCAATTAGTGATAGCCTAACTGCTCAGGAATTTACCAACTGGGAGTGGAATAATGAGTTTCCTTTCCTACTTCAATTCCTCACTAGCTCCCAGAAGCCTCAATCTTCAAGAGTCTCATCTGAAGTCCCCTTTCTTGGTGACCTACAATATCATATCTATCAAGAGGACACAAATATTCATTGTATTGCTATTACTTCTAACAACTAATTACTTCTAACAACTACAGCCTCTAAAGGACTTTGTTGAGGGAGAAAGAGTGGTTAGGAGGAAAATGGGAAGTCAGAAGGAAAGTACTACTAATATTTGGTAGCAAACAAATCCTTGCTATTTTTATACTAGGGGTTTTTACTTTAAAAGGAAGCTGAGCTTTAGCTTTTTAAATAGTTAATAGTGTGTGCATGAGCTGGAGCATCAGCCCAGAAAAACTTGGAATCTGATCTTGCTGTAAAAAGCAATTCACTCCCATGAGTTCATCGTGACAGACTTGGAACTGCTTTTAATAATTTATGATATTGTATTAAGATATTTATTGTACTAATATAAAGGTTATTGTTTAATATGAGGCTGGTGAGAAAAATAGGCAGGAAAGGAAAGAATGATTCAGTTATACTACTTCTCAGCAAACTCTGGAGAATTGCTTACTAAAAAGACAATACTAAGACATGAAAAGCCTCACAAATACAGCAGATCAAAGATGCCAGGACTGTTAGGAAGGAATAGTCTCTCAAACTGAAGGGAAGAGAAGCCGTTTTGGACAAACAACTGAAGAAAAAGGCACCTATTGCAGGTGCCTGTTGAAGTTAGATCAACATGGGACATCATACTCTGCCCCTCATTTGCCTTTATGCAAAGCAGACACCTCAGCAGACAGCCTTGGTTCCTTGTATGAAGAAAACACTGCTTAGTTAATTCTCAAAAGGAAACTGTTGCCATATCTCCTTTCACAGTTGTGGTTGCATCAGCAGAGCAACCACAAAGGTTATGGACCTGCAGCCTGTCTGAGCTGTCTTGAACAGCCTGGTGTGGGTCATTTTTCTCCTGAGACAAGACCTAAGGCTGTGCATCTGAGGGCTGCCCTTTGTGAGCAGGAAGGAACCAGTGATACTTGCACTGTTACTCACTGCATACATCTGTAAACTATCTTCTACGTCAGTCAGTCCCTTCAGAGAGCCACCAGTTAGCAAGTAACCTCACAGGTATTGACCGCTCCCCAGGTTCATGATTTGTAATGTTCCCACAGCACAGAAAGGACACACTTTTCGCAGAACAGGATGAACTTTGGATCCAGGCCAGAAAGCTCAAGAAACCACCCGGCTACAAGATCAGTGACAGATAAGATGGAGAACTGTCCTGGGTTCAGCTACAGCAGTCATTTTTTCTCCTTCTTAGTAGCTGGTGCAGTGCTGTGTTTTTGACTTTCAGTCTGGGAACAACGCTGATAACACCGATGTTTTTAGTTGTTGCTCAGTAATGTTTACTCTGACCAAGGACTTTCTCAGTCTCATGCTTTGCCAGAGAGGAGGGGAAGCCAGGAGGAAGCAGAGGCAGGACACCTGACCCAAACTGGCCAAAGGGGTATTCCATACCACAGCACGTCATGCCCAGTATATAAACTGGGGGGAGTTACCCGGAAGGCCCAGATCGCTGCTCGGGTCGGGCTGGGTATCGGTCGGCGGGTGGTGAGCGGTTGTGTCCTTTTCCCTTGTTATTCCTCTTATCATTATTACTGGTAGCAGTAGTGGTTTGTATTATACCTTAGTTACTGGAGAGCTGTTATCTCAACTCGTGGGAGTTACATTCCTTCGATTCTCCTCCCCATCCCTCCGGGAGCGGGGGGAGGAAGGAAAAGGGGGGGAGTGAGCGAGCGGCTGCGTGGTTCCAAGTTGCCGGCTGGGCTTGAACCACGACAAGAACCTATCATATTTCAAAATGTATGTATTCATTTCTGTTCCTCTTAATTCAAACTGAAAGTTAAACATCCTTCAAAAATAATCAATACAGATGAGCAGCTCAGCACAGTAACACACACAAACATGGGCTTGACGGGAACACCTTCATTAACCAAACACTGACTTTTCATTGTATTGGAGCTAAGGAGAACCACTAGTGACTCAAGGTAACTGAAAATGGTTGTGATGGATCAGAGCTGCCATGTTCCCGTACTGGAAAGGTGTGTAGATATCTGAAATATCTGGGCACCATGTACAATAGCAAATTTGAAAAAAAGTGCATAAAGATCTTTTTATCTAGTCTGGAACAAGGCAATGGCACTCAGAGAAACACAGATAGACTATATCTCTACGAACATATACTGAACGTGAGCTTTATCTGTTATTAATGGCTAACCATCTAATTATGGCCATAAGAAAAGAACTGAACTGAGATGTTTCTTATACTGCGTATTTCATTAATTACAAGTACAGGAATGCTGTGTTCAGTCAGGATCTCTAAACTTTAAAATGGAAGCTCACTGCAAAGAGCTTGGAAAAATCCAGACTAATAATTCAAATTCTTGAAACCCCATTTAAAGCAAGAAACAAAAAGAGACAGATGATTAATTTTAGCAACTGGATTCAATTCTAAAGATGAGATTGGACATACTTCTACAAGCTGAGCCATGTACAAAATTCTGGCTTGTTTTATGCATTTTGACTTTCTAGACTAGGTATTGATAACAGTCCTTACTTGTCCTTAACTGTGACAATGAGTAACTAATACAAATTTTTAAAAGCTGAAAAGAGCTAGAGGCAAAAACTGTCTGTAGTTTTCTCAGCTTCACTTTCTCTGAAAATGCTCTATCACCTTTCTGCTACTAGTGTCCTGCGGTTTGTGTCACAGCAGCACTTAATGGTACAAACTAAAACTGGACCTGTGTGGGGATACAGATATAGATAAGGTAGTGCTACACCTTCCTGCCGTCTAAATATTAAGAAAATGAAAGGAAGAAGGCATTATTAACCATCTCAGTTTTCCAGATGAGATACTCTTCAGTCATATAACAAATTCTGTAGCAAATATTAGGAACTGAATCTGAATGCTGCTGTTACAAATCCTAAAACTGTGGGGGTTTGATGTGTCATGCGCTGTGCCAACTGCTTTTCTTGTAATTTTTCAAACACAAACCTCAGCTATTCCTCTGTCACTTTCACTCTTCAGCTCTGACACACTGCACTGCCTGCAAAGGTACTTCTTCACTACCAAGTATGACCATAGATAAATGATACCAAATGAAACAATCATATCTCCAACAGTAACTTTGATTTCCCTGGTCACCAAGGAAAAAATCTATTATTAAACTGTAATTTTTTCCTACAATATTCACTGTTGAAATGGGTAATTCCCATGACAGCATGCCACAGCAGCTTGTCCACTGTATCAGGAAATACAAATTCACCTGCAAAAAAACAAAGTCACCTCTAGAACTAGTCTTTGCTACTTGTACTTCAAGGGGGGGATGTTTCTGCCCACATGCATACCTTATAGAAGAGAATAAAGCATTAGGACAATAACAGATATTCACCTGGTCCCACAAGGTTATAGAGAGTAGACTTACTTCAGGACAGACAGACAGCCTTTTCTTGTCTTGAGTTGGTACATTTTCTTTTAAGCTTTCACTGACATTAATCCTTTCAAGGCAAATGCAGTCTACAGACTAGTGTAGAAAAAGTCCCTGCATACTACCAGCTTTATGAAAATCTATCTGCTTTTTAAGTTCCAAACATAAATATGATATTTAAATATATGATTACCTATTACATCTCCTTGTCACATTTCAAGCTCTCTATAAATATAGAACTTCAGTGCAGAATTAAAAATACAGTGTACATACGCAGTACAAAAACCAGTTTCATTAACTATCCATCATGCAGCTTGCTGTTTCACAGAATAATAGAATGGTTAGGGTTAGAAAGGATCTTAAGATCATCTAGTTCCAATTCTCATGCCATGGGGAAGGACACCTCCCACTAGACCAGGTTGCTCAAGGCCCTGGCATTGAACACTGCCAGGGATGAAGCATTCATTGGGCAACTCATTCCAGTGCCTCACCACTCTCACAGTAAAGAACTTCTTCCTTATATCTAACCTGAAGTTCCCCTGTTTAAGTTTAAACCCATTACCCCTTGTCCTATCACCACAGTCCCTGATGACAAGTCCTTCTCCGGTATCCTTATAGGCCCCCTTCAGATACTGGAAGGCTGCTATGATGTCTCCACGCAGCCTTCTCTTCTCCAGGCTGAACAGCCCCAACTTTCTCAGTCTGTCTTCGTAAGGGAGGTGCTCCAGCCCCTGGTCATTCTCGTGGCCTCCTCTGGAATTGTTTCAAAACAATTCTAAACAGTGCACTGCATTTTGTGAATTGATAATGGCAATTGTTAGCATTAGTTGATTCTTAAATACATATGTTGCATATTTTAAATTTTATCTTCCATTCCCTAATAAATGCCATCCTAGAAACCAAACTAATCTCTTAGGAGACAATATTAAGCAGTTCTGAATAAATCACCATCAGCATTTATAAAATGAAAAGAAAACATGGTCATGCCGACCAGACATTTATTTAAACATTTATCAGAATTTTACTCAGAATCTCATGAATTCTACAAAGGTCTTCTAGTTTAACAGCTTAAGCTGTGCATAGTGCCATTTACACGCATTCCTGTTTACAGTACTTTCCTCAAACATAGAATCATAGAACTAACCAGGCTGGAAAAGGGAACAGGCACAAACTTCCTAGTTTATGTAGCTGCAGACTTACCTCTATCTCAAGCAGGCAGAACTTCATTCTTTCTGCCAGTATCCAGCTGTTTGGTAATGTTAAGACTATAGAATTGATAGTTCAGACAAAGTAATCAAACACTCAAAACCATTTGAGCCTAAAATGGAATATACTGAGCAAACCAGTATTTTCTGTTTGTTTGGGGTGGGGGGAGGGGTTTGGTTTGGTTTGTTGTTTTGTAGGGGTTTTTTGTGGGGGAGGGGACTTGACAGTGGGAAGGTCTGTAGCGATGAGTTTTTTGGTTGGTTGGTTGTGTTGGGGGAGATCGTGGGGTTTTTTTTGTTTTGTTTTATTTGCTTGTTTTTTTCCTTTTTCAAGATGCTCTCTCACTGTTGAGTGAGTTATGAGACTGTTCCAAAGCATGAAGGGAGAGAAAACAAAGAAAGAGAAAAATCAAAACAGGCTACCTAAATGTGGAGAAGACAAAAACATGCAGTTAGAGAGCAAAAGGCCAATGATAGGATCTTTGCAGGTAGTTTCCTTTGCCCACAGAGTTTTGTTTTTAATGAAGCATTTCTTAATGCACTGAAATGCTTTCCAATGATTTCTACTACCCATTACTAAGCTTCAGATCTCTGATAATGCATTAAAATCTTGCTATCTGACACAGTTAAAGTCTTATCTTGTGTGTATATATATACTGTACAAAAAGCTTGGAAACATTGTCTCCTTACAAAATAACTTTCCATTCTTCCCAAATGAAAGTTGAATCAGGAGATTTATCTATTTTTCATTGTATCAGAGAAAAATTAAGGGACCCTAGAATCCTTTTTATTTAGAGTTAACCAGTAAAAAGCTGAACTTCAAAAATTATCATCATCTCAAAGCACTAAGGAAAAAAAAAGCCTGTTACAAATCCAACAATCTACTGAACATATCAAAGTGGAAACAAATCAGCTTCAATGCACATCCAGTACTCTGACACTCTCCAGGCACTGCTGGATGAGTAGTGTCTGCAACACATGCAGGAGATCATCAATTTAGCACCTATTGCAAATCGGCACAGCAGGCTCCCATTTCCTATCAATCTGACAGGGAATAAAATTCTATGCAAAATTGGACATAAAATTCATTACTCTGTGTTCAGTGAATACATCTTTGAAAAAGTAAGGAGTTATTTCTTTTGTGGTATTGTTTTTCTTTTAAAGTTTCATTCATTGCCTACAATAAGAGCTGACAGATCAGTTTAGTGTTTTGCACAAGATAAATTCCAAAATTACACTGGTTGGTGTACACTAGTTTCTGCACTAGGGTAAACCAGAGCTTTCCAAGGTAAAAAATAAAACACAAACAGGTTGAATCGACCATTTGAGTCCTTGCTCCTGGAATCACTTTCGTCTGTGTATTCTCTGAGCTGTCAAGATGGCGCAGGAGTAACAGACACTCAAAAAGTTCTCAAAGCTTTTTGGTGGAGTCTGGTCAATTTGCAGCTCAGACAGAACATGCCAAAAGATTTAACTGACTGACTCATAATTTAGATAATGATCTCATCTGAATTGAAGCTGTGAAAATATCAAGTGACTTGAGATGACAAAATTGCTGTTGCAAAATCTAGATTCTTCTGTAGCTCTCCTAGAAAGAGAGCCCTGATAGAAGACAGAGATGAGAGACTCTTAAATCAGATGCTCCTGGGGATGTGCCCAGGGGCGTGTTGGTACACGTATGCGGCTATGTCAGAGCTGTTGGCAGTGCTGTGGCAACATCTCGGCAGCAGGCTGTCTTCTCCAAACCGCTATTTGTGCCCTGTGCCCTTACTGATTCTGCCCTTGTAGGGCCAAGATCCACCTCAGTTGCTCACTTTCGTATTCGGAAAAACTTACCATGTAGCACTTTAATAGTGGAACTCTTGCCACTGGCTTCGTTGCTGGTGGCTTCACTGCTGGTGAGGCCTCTTTTGCTATTGAGCCTTTTTGCTGCAATATTTTAAGATGTTGTCAGAGCAGTTCTGAATAGAGCACTAGAAAATACATCTTTCACCAAAATACACAGGCTTACCTCCTCTGGACTGGAAGACACCTACACAGACTGCTGCAGGAGATGAGCGACAGATAAGCTCCTTTTCAAGGAGTGTGTCATTGACAACAAGAACATTCCCATTTGTTTACTGCACATATTTTTTCCAAGAAAGGAAAGAATTACTTTTGTTCCTTATTCACTACAATTAAAATCTGCTATGCTATTCAAAGAAGGAAATCTAAAAGGCAGAAGGAAATATAAAAGGCAGAAGCTACTAGATGGAAAAGTCATCCTAGTTTTCTCAGTATGGTGCTGCTAAACAGTTATTTTTGAATGGTTTCAAAACCCAGCTTCAGATAATTCCTCCATGCTAAGCAATTTTTGAAACTGCTCATCATGATCATAAGGGTATGACTTTGCTGTGTGGTGTAAGACTTCTGTGAGTCCAGTCTAGCATTGTATTGAACTCCTGAATGCCTTTTCAAAACATGCAGTTACAAAAGAGGAACATCAGTAGTCACTTCAGGGGATTAACATATAATTACCAGAAAAACTGTTAAGCATTTTGAGGAGTATGAGAAGAGTCTGTTTACCTGTGACATACACAATATCTTGTCTCCCAGCTGCAGCCTAAAATATGAAATTGCAGGAACTATGCAGCAATGTAGCTGTGCAGCAACATTGCACTCAGTTGCCATATGCTGGAGCAAAAATCTGTGTGTAGCATGTGCACAGACCTAATTCTCTTTGCTATTCCACAGACGCTGTCTTGTATACATGAAGGCTTAAAAGCAGTTCAAACTGCAATGAAATATGCCGCAAGAAAAACAAGAATAATATAGCTCCTTTCCCCAAGTGTGGAAAAACTTTTGCATACCAGATTTTGGGTTCTTTATGAGCTGTTACAATAAGAATATATAAAAAGGTTCTTGGCAAGTTGGCTAGTTTGTAGAAAAAAAAACCCAAACAAATGTGACAGGTTAGTTTAGATTAGGCATGTGTGTCTGAAATTTAAAACTAACATGCTGGTCACAGTTATACTTAGTAAAACAATCCTCTCCCTTGTTTTCAAACCCATATTTATGTTTAAGGATTTTTTCTTTACAGGAAGCTATAAAAAGAAACAATAAGCAGAAAGTTCTTAAACCACAAGCAAATGCAAGGAAGAGATAAGGTGAAATTCTAAAAATAAATCTGGAGCAGTTGCAAGTTGGTGAGGAAGGAAAATAACAGTAAAACATTCATATCTTTATGCAAATATGGTTGAAAAGAAAATAAAGAAATAGGAATCAGCTGGTGAGAGGAAGAGCATGGTGGAACAAAGCATACTATGGGAATGCAAACACAGGCTGTTACAATAACCTGCGCAGGAAAGCTGTATGTTATTAAGAGAAGGTCAATGCACTACTACTAATTCAAACACAAGGAGAGTGTGTGAAAATATGAACAAGAGCAATAGAAATTATGGACATTCAGTTGCACCTGTGTGGAGACTGATGCATTCATTCATGCTTCAAGAGCCTGTCTGCTGACAGCAAACTTGCAAGGCCTGCATCATTCTTCACAGAAACCCAGCAGGGCAGTGCAGCAGCACCACTGCTTCCTGACAATACTGGAGAAAAACAAGCCCTGCCTGTCCAGGGGCAGGTTTGACACAAGGTGTTCCGGCTCCAGGTGCATCTGAGCTGCAGATGCTTTACACCACTTACTAGCACAAAAAATGACATAACCAGGTCTTTTAATACAAATGTTTAATGATGAGCAAGGAAAAGTGATACTGAATTTTGTAATAAGCTGTAGAAGAATGGCAGATAATTGAAATGTGTGCTAAAGTGAAGAATGTAGTGCTGGGCAGGCGAGGGATCAACCCAGCCCCAACTAAGACCAAGAAACAGGGTACCTATGAACTCTTGTAAGCAACTTCCTTAAAACAGTGAAGAGCATGAGATTATAGTTATAAGCCTAACTCTGCCACGGTGTGCTCCTATAAGAATGACATGCTAAAATCCAAAGCTTGAAGTATTATGTCTTTGGGAGAAAATGATCAAGAAGGATCTTGGGACAAGCAGGCAGTTTTCCCTCTATGCAATTTAAACCATTTTTGTCTCCTGAAAATAACAGGAAGACACGCACAGAAGAATGCTGCTGAAGGTAACTTAAGTTAGGCAAAACCTGATACATCTCTTTATCAAACCCCAAACAACAGTTTCCTATGTGTAGGCTTCCATTGAAACTCTTTGTAAGTGAGGGAGCAAAGCATTCAAGAGTTCAATACGGCTGCTAGGATTCATGGAAGTTTTACACCACACAGCAGAGTCATGCGGTTATGATCATGATGAGTGAATACGAATATTGCTTAGAAGGCAAGAATTATCCAAAGCTTGATTTTGAAAACATTCAAAAATAACTGTCTAGCAGCACCATAATGAGAAAAACAAGGATGACTTGTCTATTTTCTTTTCTGCTTTCTGAGACAGCAGGGAAAAAGCATTTGTTTAGGTTTGTTGATACTGTACCTGTACAGTAGTTACTCAAGAACAAGCAATGCCTTTGTAAGACAAATGAGGCATGGAAACAATTAACATCGAAAAGCTCTATTTGCCTTTTTTCCCTCCCTGCTTTTGTAGACATAAGCTACATTTGCATAGTGAAAAAGAAGGTATACCACAACACTTCCATTATTTTACCTTTCTTAAAATTAAAAGCACCTATGCTGATTTTAAAAATACACTATAAACTCAACTGATTAAGTAGAGTATAAAAAGCATATCTTTTTTATTTTTGCTTTTTAGATGATTTAACTTGATAAAATTAAGCATTAGCACAGAGCAGATTTTTAAGTCTGACTACACCTACAGCTAAACTAATTCAAAGTCATGCTCCACCACAGTATCTGAGGGATGCAAGTGTTATTCCAGTACTGATAAGCTGTTATGCATGCTGTCAGACATGCACTGTAAAATCCAGACAGACGGAAAATAGAGAACACACCCCACCCACTTTTGTTACCCCAGCAATGAAAGCAAGAAACTGAAACCCATATGATTCCATCAACAAAATCCAGGCAATGCTCAGTGAGGAGGAGCGATGGGGGTGTACGTTTTATTTTATTTTGAAAAGGTTTGCTAGATATACTCTGCAGTAACTGGTCATGCATAATATTGTTTAGCTGCTAGTTAAAATAAAATTGTGGCTTAAAAAAATAAAAGCACACAACAGGCAAGAACACTGATCTGGTAAAATGCTTTCATGTACCCACCAAAACAGTAAGAACACAGATCTCTTTGGTTAGTGATAATTCGGGTAGTGACATTCAGTTCCCAGAAGAAACTAAAACACAATATCAAGGCTGCAGATGTATCAGACTTCTCAACTGCAGCACAACTTTTGAAATGGTAAATATGTTTGTATGGATTCATTTTTTTTTTCCCTAGCAGAAATATTTCATAGGATATATTTAGAAATGCTCAATATCATTTAAAAATTCTAACTTCGCTGCCAACAATTTATGAACTCATTGTTTCCATGAGGCTTGCCTTGCTATTTGATCACAGGAATACAAGCTTCTTTTAAGCATTAACATACATCTACAACCGTAATCTTGGAAACAAAACAACAAACTGACTCAGTTACTATGTTTTCACTTAGATCGGCTAGTATTCAGGAAGTGAGACTGATTACTAATCATCTGAGAGAGCCCTTGAAATGATGAGTGACCTTTTAAAAGTTCAGAAGAATAAACACGTATCATGAAATCACTGGGAAACAGCTTCTTAAAGAAAACAGGTAATGGAGAAACTAAGTTGAGGTTGAACGTCACAGCATGTCTGTCACATCCTGACTTTAACGCTTTGAGTATGATAAGGCTGAACACCAGCCCTCTCCAAAAAAGAGGGATGCTTGTTTTTTCCTCTTCACAATTACAGGCGATGCTTACATTATATTCATATTGCTCATATATGCTGTAACACTAGAAGACTACCTATGTCAAAAAAAATTCTTCTACTGTGCTACAATACTGTGAGCTCAGACAGTGGTTTACACTAAGTCCACCAAGCAGCTATTGGAACGTACAAACAGTTAGGGGCTTTACAAGACTGCATTTCAAAGAAACAGACACATATGAAAAGACAATGAAAAAATACAGTAAGCTAAAATTGATTAAATCAAAGGTAATCCTTACGATCTCTCACTGTAAGGCAGACACGATCTTCAATAGAGGAACTCAAGAGGCATCTCATTAAAATAAAAGTCCGTAACTGGACCTGCCTATATCAATTACATATCATAAACAGAATGAACTTGAAGTCCTTTGGTACATATCAAGGACCATGAATTAATTGAAACAAACGAGATTAAAGGAGGAAAAGAAAAAGTGCAATAAGAGAATACTGATGTGTTTTGCAACAGCTTTGTTGCTTTCATGGTACCTAAGAAGGAGATAAGCTTTTTCTGTGTATCAAGGATGTATGCATTTGCTCATAGGTCCAGAGAAGTGCAGACAGACAGATCTGGAATGTTTCTGGTAAAGGGGAAAAAAAAGTAGAATGAACAGACAGACACACCAGAACAAGCCCTACTGCAAAATTGTTCCATTCTCCCCTTGTCAATCAGATGATGAATGAAGTTTTGTTTTTACTTTTAAAACATAACTGAAGCATTCAAGAATATCCTGGATCACAGTGATAACAAAGAACATTACTTAGTTATTTCTTGAAAGTACAACATAGAATAGCATGAAATAAAAAAGATAACATTCAATGAGGGCAAGTAGCAAGAAAGAGAAATCAGGTCTATAAATACAGAGTGAAGAAGAGCTAGTAGAAGTACAGAAAACGATCAGACTGTAAAATTGGTCACAAATGGGTAGGAGTCAAAAGCATGGCAAAATGACAGAAGCAGAAGTATTGGTACTCTGACCAGAACACAGAAGGCAGTGATTCAATGCATTTTCAACACATCCAGCTTTTTGCTTTACACATCAAAAGATGAAGACAAAACATGAGAGACCAGAGAACAGCAACAAGAATGGACAGAGATCTTAAAGATGTGACATACAAGGGAAGATTCAAAGAGCTTTAATTCATATGAAAAAAAGGTTCTGTAATATGTTATTAACTGAGGTAAGTCATACAACTAGGATACAAACTAGAACTAGTCATACAACTACATACAACTAGAAAGAAAGTTCAAAACCAGCACATAAACTGTTAATAGATGGATGTTTTATCCAACTAGTTTGTCCTTAAACATGAGACACAAGTGAATTAAGGTACTTGCAAAAACATCTGCACTGCTGAATAGAGCCATAAGAAAACAGAATAGAACAGAGAAAAATCTTGTGTGGGGTTCACATTCAAAAATCTGCACACAAACTTCCTCTATCTTTCTCCCAGTCTCAAGTTTCATCAAGAGCTACAAAAGCAGCTTGTGGCCGGGGTAAGCTTACATGGCTGGGCAGAAGTGCAGTAAGAATTTCAGGGTGATCTGAAAAGAGGTTTATTTTATGGTGCAATCAGTCAAACTCAAGATTCATGCCCTTCATATGGCCAGTCTATAAACTGCAGGACAGTAAATCAAGAAAATCAAAACAGGATGTACAGGGCAGTCACTGTGTAGAACACCTCCTCTCGGATGCAGATGCAAGACAGCCAAGAGGTTTTGCATTAACTTCCAGCCCAGGTGATGCACATGCTCAAAACAGTCCAGAACTAATTATAAAACTGAATCCCATAACACTCTCCACTGCTTGGCTTCCTGGTGGCATTAGCAGCGTGCTATGGGAACTCACAAGAAAAGCTTTGTATGCCATCACAGCCCAAGGATATTCTCCTGAAGTTTTAGTTATGTTACCACAGAACTTCTCCACATTTCACTTGGTAATGCAGAAAGTATCTACAATAAGTGTTACAAAAACGTTCAACTGACAGTTGTTTGAGAATTTCCAGTTGGGTAAGGGCTTCCCCTTTCAGGAAAGGGGAATGCACGTTGTTGCAGTTCAGCCTAAAACTCCAGCACAGGTTCACTTTATCCACCAAAATATAAGTTCTGCCTTAGTACAGAGATTGTTCAACACTTTCCGCTCTTAAACACATTTTCATTGCTAACAACTTTGCCAAAATAGCAGTTTGGGCTGAAACTTTCCACACCAGCTGCCTGCCTCAGGCTGATTTTTTTTGCACAAGTTTCAGCCAAATGGTTCAGATGTTTTAGAAACTGAAGCTAAATTTTTCAGCATGAAAAGCTTCTTGTGACCTTTTCTTCAAAAGGAAAAAATTGTAATAGGGGATAAAATCTCCTATTCCATCAGATGATATGTGACATCGAGGGGTGCACCTTTATCGTAATTTGACAGTTGTAAGCCTTTCCTAAGTTTGTCTAGTGACTCAAACCTCCACAGACTGAACTCTCACTTTGCACACCTTTCCCTCAAGCTGCAGTCCTGACCAGAATAGCAGAGCAGAGTCACCATCCCCGAAGGACAACATGTGATTTCAATCAGCTGTGTACCATGACAGACTAGAGCTGGAATCAAAGCTGAAGACAGGATGTGCTTTTCTTTCTCTTGCCAGTGACTGGGCTATGCAGAGGGCCAGGCTGGGGGGCTGCTTTGGAAGGAAACACTGAAAAAGCTTTAAAAACTAAACCCCAAAAAACAACTCACCAAGCAAACCCACACAAACAACAAACAACAACCACACCATGGCTAGAAACTGGGTGGGCTGGAAGGAATTAAGTGAGCTGGAGGAACGTGGAGAGTCTGGATCAGGGAGACAGGACTCACTGACGAAGAAACAGAAAGAGTCTGTCCAGGGGCACCCCAAGCAACTTACTCAGGGAAGCAACTGGATGTTAATGGTAAGAGGTGAAAAGCACCTAGAAGAGTACAGAATTTATTTTGCATGAGCAACCTCAAATCCAGCATTTCTTTGCTTTTTAAAACTGCATGACAGCTTTCTTAAGCCTCCCTCATTCTGCTTCTGAAATACTACTTTAAAATGCCCACATGCACTATTGTGAAGAGTGAACTTCGATGCTGTATCTGAGCCAGCCTGGCAGGTACTCCTTGGAGGCTAAACCTGACCTTTTACTTCTCATTCACAGATACATTTCCTTTCTGTTTCCTTCTACCATTCCGGTGGCCACTGGATCCCTCCACAGTCCCATGTGGGACCACCAATCCACCAACCCAGCAAAAGTTCAGACCAGGAGAGAAATGGAGGAAAGGAAACCCAGGAAGCAACCACACAGGCATCTTCTCAGTAAGCAAGTTGAGCTGGCTCCCAGTGAAGATGAGAAACACCCCAGCTGGCAGTAGGAAGGGGACAGGACCACAAAACAGGGAGTGAATGGGCAGGAGAGCAAGATCTCCTCCTTCTTTTCAGATAATGGCCTTCGGCATCACAAGTTGAAAGATACTACAAAAATTACAGCATGACATATCAAAGTCTTAGAAGTAAGGACATTGTTGGCTTACTTAAGCTGAGCCATTATTTCTGTTTATAGACAAACAATGTTTGACAGCAGTTCCTTAAACCTCTCCACTGATTGTGGCCCTTAGAAACAGAACCTTCTTCCAGAAAACATGACAAAACTATTGATACTTCTTCATTCAGTCACAACTCTGGAGTCATGCGCTGAAATTACTTCACTTCAGCAATGTTTCAGTGACTCACTCATTGGTGTGCAGTATATTCCCTGAAAAAAATTCAGTTTTATTTGTCTCATATCTATGCTGTTTAAAAACAACATAGTTTTATTCAGTCTTTCTATTTTTCTGCAGCTTAGTCACACTGGTCCAATTGTACCCAGTGGGCACCCCACCCACTTCAAGATTAAAACTAGAAAAATAATCCTTCTGTTTTCATTAAAAAGTTCTTTCTTCTTTACCCATGTTACAACTGAACTCATTATATAGCTCCAAAGTTTTGAGAAGAGTTTTGCACCATTTTTTTCCCAAACAGCCTGCTGACCCCATCCCAATCCCTGACAATTCTAAGTTATTCGTTTAAATCCACCTTAAAAAAGGGATCAGTGATTCAACACGCAGTTGTACTACTTGCATTTGAAAATAACAGTAGCAAGGTGGCTGGTCAGAGAAGCAGTGCCTCTGGCTCTGGATGAAGCAGCCCAAGCCTTCATTTGGCTCCAACTTTTAACAGGAGGGCTGCTGTGACCAGAGCCAGTGGCAATGATGCTGGCACACCAGAAGCCTTGTGGTCTCACCAGCACCAAGACACCCACTGGAAAACCTTGGGTAGGCAGGAGAGCAAGATCTCCCCTTGTCCTGGGTGATATGCCCCCAAAGTTCCAGAGAGACCTGGGGAGGGCAGATGCCCCCCTGCCATGAGCTTGGTGCAAGGATGCTAATTGCAAACATGAGGTTACTGACCATCCTGGAGCATGCAGAAACACATGCACAGCTTAGCTTCCCACATGGCTCCCTGTAGTTCAGTCCTTATGTCACAGTCATACAGACACAGCTGTGGCCTCTTCCCTCTCCATGATCCTCCCAGACAGAGCTGGGTCTGCAGCATGGATCTGCAACATGAAGTCGTGGCGAAGGGAATGGATTGCCACATGGCTCTCCAGATACAGACTAACACCATTCATCACACCAGCTGACAGATTAGACTTGTGTGCTGGGAGGAATAGGAAAAACAACAAAAACGCACCACACACTGAGCAATCTGCAGCAAGAATTAAAGATTCTTGCATCACATTCTTCTTATGCTGCATTCAGGGCCTTTTTGGCCCAAACTTTCTTCCTGACCTCATTTACCATGACTATCCTCCAAGTCCTGTCTCAAAGCTCATTTCCTCAAGGGAGCTCAACAGTTAGAAATTGCAGCTACTCATGCACATTAAAAAAAATAAATATGCACAGACTGTCCAAGCAAATTCTCAAAGAATGAGCTTCCAGTTGGCTTAGTCATCCAGTTCCAGCAATATACTTTGTTTCAGTCTGTGGTTCTTATCTTCAAGACATTCATTTTATTGCAGGATGTTTTCTGGGGACAGAGCAATTCTGAAATCAGAACATCAGATGCTAGCTAAATCCTGATATGGAATTAGTGAGAAGAGGCCTCCATTGGAGCCTTCTCTGCACTCTCGGAAGGTAAAATAAATATAGTTGTTGAGAACTTCCATCTCGTTCTAGACTGTGAAGTGCTGAGTGCTTTTATTATTATATACATTACTGAAAATACTTTTGCTCTAAGTCATGTGAGTTGGGTACACTAATGGTAAATGCAAAATGTATCCTTTCAGAATTTCAAAGCATCAGTGTGAACACTTACATTTGAAAGTTCCATTCTGGAATAAATATTAATAAATAATGAGAAAAATGAAGTACTTTTACAGATGGCTGTAAGTACACATAGTGAAGAAAGCAACAAGACTCAGCTTCCAGCAAATAATAAGAGCATTAGTAACTTCGTGTTCTAAAAAAAATAAATATA